>NW_021620506.1:1315920-1367330 GCF_004785775.1 Grammomys surdaster | reverse complement strand
CTTTCTTTCTTTCTTTCTTTCTTTCTTTCTTTCTTTCTTTCTTTCTTTCTTTCTTTCTTTCTTTTTTTTTTGTTTTTTGAGACAGGGTTTCTCTGTGTATCCCTGGCTGTCCTGGAACTCACTCTGTAGACCAGGCTGGCCTCGACCTCAGAAATCCGCCTGCCTCTGCCTCCCAAGTGCTGGGATTAAAGGCATGTGCCACCACTGCCCGGCTTACTCCACTCCTTTCCTTTCCTTGCTTTCCTTTCCTCTTGCTTTTGGTCTCCCCCACAGCCAGGGAATCTGCATTCTTCGTGCCACCCATAAGGTTTTCTCTTCCTATGTGCTTCTTTTGACATTGACTTTGTTGTTGTTGCTGTTCGAGACAGTGTCTTACACTAAGTGATGCTGGCCTAGAAGTTATTATATAACTCAGGCCAGCACTGAACACACTGCAGTCCTCCTGCCTCAGCCTCTGTAGTGATGAAAATATGGACCTAATTCACGGCATCTAGCTGAGATTAATGTCTTTAGATCACCTACACCACCTTGACTTCTGGGCCAACTCACTTGTGGGTGAAGAGTAAAACTAGAGTGTGTGCGTCTGCCATAAGTTAAAGCCTGATCTATGTTTGGAAAAGGAAAACAGCAGCATAAGGAATGTGGAAATAGTCATTATGTTGGGCCCTTTTCTACATGATTATAGACTCTGAGAGGGGTACTTCCACTGTGTGTCCTGAGTCAAGACTTGGCTGACCAAGCACATCCCTCTGTGATTCACAGGCTTCGGGTTTCCGGTAGCATTAGTATGGGTTAAGACCTGCTTTGTCATGAGAGCTAATCGAGGTGACTCAACACACAGGCAGGGGGTGTGTTCGATATTAAAGTTCCATCTTTGTGTGGCCTCTTGTCACACCGCTGCATCTGGCTTCGAACTGACAGCAGACCCAGCTGTTGCAGAGAGACAGTATTGGGGAAACGATAAGATTGTCATTTCCCAGTTGACTATTTTTTTTTTCCTCCACAGAAGGGCAGTATTAGTTTAAGTGAGATTCTGCACATGTGCATCTGGCCTGCAGTTTGAGTCAGATGTGGGGTTAATATGAAGTAAGATGGCTATTCCTATTGTGTAAGTGTGATTTGCAAGAATAAGGAGGATAGCTTCTGGAGTTCCCCAGTCTGCTTCTGAACCTATCCAGATGCGTTTTTTTTGTTGTTGTTGTTTTGTCTTCCTCCCCTCCCCAAAATGAGAACTTGAATGTGGCACGTTCTATTTTTGAACATTTCTGTGCAAAAAGAGATCAACCTCATGTAGCCCGCTGTGTCTCATGTAGGATTTATAGTCAAGAATGTTTGCTGTGTTACTTTTATACACACGGTTCTAATAATTACCTTATTATGGATGGTGAGATGTTAACTGTTACCTGAAAGGAGGGATCATTATCTTGCATTAACATAAGAATATATAAGCTTCAGCCCCCTGCACTTGAATGATAGTCTAATTAAGTCGACGAGTGTAAAGGTGTTCCTGAGTCAGTGACTAATGAGTTGGGTGAGAGCACTTGGGGCTCATGATACTCAGTGAAGTATATGAGGTTTTCTGTGATGAAGCCTTTCAGAATTTTAAATGATGGGGCTGGGGAGTTGGCTCAATCTGTGAAGTACTTGCTATGAAAATATGAACATCTGAGTTGGATTCCTAGAACCCATGTAAAAAAGCCACAGTGTAAACAGTTCCAATCCCAGTGCCAGGGATATTGAGACAGAAGGATCACTGGGGACTCACTGGCCAGCTGCCTTTGCCTATTCAGTGAGTTCCAGGCAAATGAAAGACCCTGTCTCAAAACAACAAGACAAGCCAGGCAGTGGTGGCACATGCCTTTAATCCCAGCGCTTGGGAGGCAGAGGCAGGCGGATTTCTGAGTTCGAGGCTAGCCTGGTCTACCGTGTGAGTTCCAGGACAGCCAGGGCTACACAGAGAAACCCTGTCTCAAAAAAAAAAAAAAGACACATAGTAGCTGAGAGGTTATCTAAAGCCGCACTCCATAGGTACCTGCTGATATTTGTACACATGTACCTATGCACATACAGGAACACACACATAAAGGAATACTCAACTGTTTTTATTTAATCTGAAATTAAAATACCCAAGAAGTCTTCATTTTCATCCACCCAGTGGGAAATATTCATTGTTTCCTTTTAGACGATTTTAAGCCAGCATCGATAGACACTTCCTGTGAAGGAGAGCTTCAGGTTGGCAAAGGAGATGAAGTGACCATTACGCTGCCACACATCCCTGTAAGTTGTTTCCAGTGTTGGTCTAACGTAACAAACTCTTGTGTTTTATTTACAGTTCGAATTTCCTTCTATTTATTTATTTTTACTTTTTTAGTTTTTTAAAGAGCTAACATGTTTTATTTACATTTCAAATTTCCTTCTATTGATTTATTTTTTATTTTTTTAGATTTTTAAAGAGCTAACATAAGTAAAAGAGGAATTTAGGAGTCAGATAGGTTGTTACTCATGTGTCCCAGGGCTTAGTTTAAGGTAGTTCTTTGTCCTGATTCCTGATTCCCCTCTCCATCTAATATATAGTAGGCAAGGTTCCATCTAGACAGTGGCCCCTCTGCTAGACACATAACATTTATCCTTTTCTGGAGAAAAGGGCCCTATGTGCCCTGTGTATAGCTGCTCCTGAACATAGAACAGCCAGAAGGCAGGCCAGGAGCCAGAGTGACATCTCTATATTTAGTAAGGGATCTGGTGTAGGCTGATGGTCCCAGGCAAGAACCAAAGGTTTGGAACACCCAGCTAATTTAGGGGTGAAGAATTCAGTTAAAAACAGCACCAAAGACTTGGAAGAAAAGACTTTGTAAGGCTCTTTTCAGGTCAGCACTTTGAGTCTGGGGTGTTAACTCAGTGATAGAGGGCTTGCCTTGAATGTATGAGGTCTTAGGTCAATCCCCAGTTCAGCCAAAGGAAAACAGAAAGGAGACCTTGTATTTGTGCTCACGATACTTTGGGCTGGGGAGATGGCTTGAGAAAATGAAGTACTCAAGCCTGAGGACTGGAGTTCGGGTGCCTTAGAACCCATGTAAAAAGCTGGGCAGACATGGGGGCTGCTTGTGAGCCTACGTTTACAGAGGCAAGGACATGGTCTGCCTGGGGCAAGCTGGCTAGCTAGACTTAGTTGTGTTCAGGAAAAGACCCTGCCTCAAAAAAAAAGGAAAGTGGAGAGTGACTGAGGAAGGTGCCTGATGCCAGCGTTGCGTTTCTAGGTGCATGTAAATATACGCACACATGTATATACACACATGTACACACACATGCACCTGGAATATCCCTGCCCACGTGCAGGAAGCTTCCTAGTACATTTCACAGCTTTGTCCTCAAACACAGAAAGTTCTGTAACTGCATTCTGACAGAATGCAGACTCTGCAGCAAACCTGGAAACCCTTGAGCAGAGGAAAAATAGTCTTTTCATTTGAACTCCTTTTATTACATGTTGTCCATGGAAGATTACATCATCTCCCATTGGACCTTAGTTTCCCAAGTGAAAAACAAAAGGGTTAGGCACATGGTCCCTAAACTCCCTTCAGACCTAAGTTTCTACTGTGCAATAAGGGGCTAAAGAGCCAAGCAATTTAGTTTGTTGTTGTTGTTTTGGTTTGTGCTTTTATAAATTCTGAACAACAAATTAAATCTTATATTTAACAAATATTAAATCAGTGTCAAATGTACTAGCCTATTACTAGGCTCTAAGAATTAACTTTAAACCATATGAGTACGTTTTCTTCCTTTGTGCAGCTTAGGGTCCAGAATTTAAATATAGGAATATATAGTAGTTGCTGGATAGGATGCTTTCCTATGATCCTAGCCTTTGAGAGGTGGAAGCAAGGTGAGAGGATATAAGACTAGCCTGGGCTACATGAGACTCTGTTTCCAAACCAAACCAAAATAAACACTTGTGGAAAACCAGAGAAGACTTATTTGAACTTAGCAGAAGGTCGATTAATTTAGACAGTGTCAAAATGTAGCAGGTAGAAGGCCAGTTAAAACTATGAGGAATTAGAGATTCTTACTTCCTAAAGACTACAGAGCCCAAAGATGGGTGGTGGAGCCAGGGGGCTGCCTTAAAGATGTCTTCCTTTGGCCTGAGAGCAGCATGGGAGGAGCTGTTGAAGGGCTTGGGTGATGACTAACATTGGTTAGTTTCCACTCACCAGGCTGATGGGCTGGCTACCCTTGGAGAAAGCTGTGTTGGTCGTTTGCATGAGGGGGAAGCCCTGGGTTCTTCAATTGCAAAGAAATACAAAGATCATTTCCTACTTTACTAGTGACAGCTATGTGTAGTGTAGGGCAAAGTTACTTGTCCGTAGTTTGTGCATCATTACTATTCTCTGAAATATTTCCCCACATTCTTAAAGATTTGCCTACTAATTTAAAGTTTTTTTCCTATATTTCTTGAGTGCCTAAAACCAGGTGCTTGCTATAACTGTCCTTTCCTTTTGCCTGGAAAGCCAGAGGAGTGAAACAGATCAGTCATTTATTCTTTTTGAGTGGCTCTGATGAAGGATTGGATGAAGCAGTGTCCTTGGTAAAGGTGGACTGTTCATAATTGGTGTATTTATACTTAAACATTTGTGGCAAACAGGGGTCCACACCGCCAATGACGGTGTTCAAAGGGAACAAACGGCCTTATCAGAAAGACTGTGTGCTCATCATTAACCACGACACTGGAGAGTATGTCCTGGAGAAGCTTAGCAGCAGCATTCAGGTCAAGAAGACAAGGTATGGCCGTCTTCCGCGTCCTCCCTTCCTCTTGTACTGTAGAGGTCAAAACTAGGGTCACGTGTGCTGGCAGGTGCTCTCCTAAAGAATAGCCTTAAATATTTCCATCTTTGTGGCATTTAGTCCAGTTTTATAAGGGCATGAACATCTGCTTGCTCCCGGTGTTCAATTGGTAATATTAGCCACTCCTGTCTCAGACACATCAATTGTAAAATGTACATTTTCCTCAAATACAGTAAAAAGAAATAATTCTTTTGAGAGCTAAAACATGAAGTCACTGGGGAGAACAAGGTGTTTATAATTGAGCCAATCTTGTCAGACTCAATAATTGCTCTTATACTACCAAGTAGGGATTCAATTTATATGTATAGACTTAAAATTACAAAATAATAATTGCATAACTTCATTAAATTACTGCTTGTAAATTAAGATATATTTGAGGTGCCTATACTATCAAAATAAAACCTTGCCTACTGAGTGTGGTGTGTCATACCTTTGAGCCCAGCATCTGAGAGTTGGCGGCAGCAGGAACAAGAGTTCAAGGCCGTCTGCAGCTGCATGGTGAGCTTGAAGCTCGTCTCAATTACATGAGACCCTGTCTCAAAACAAAAACAAATAGCAGTGGCCTTGCAAGATTGTTAAACGACGGATAAAGGGATTGGCCACCAAGTCTGACAACTTGAGTTCGGTGTTCAGGACCCACATGGCAGAGGCATGTAATTTAAAAAACTTAGAAACAGTAACAAAAAAATGTTTCCTAATTTCTAAAATAGTGAACTTTTGGGTTCGTTGGACATTAGAGGTTATTTGAAAGTCAGTTCATTGTATAGACATACTGTAATACAGTAATCATTGTAGGATAATGATTAAGATTCTTATGGGGGGGTATGAGGCGCAGATCCAGAGCTTTACACATGGCAGGCCTGTGCCCTTACCACCGAGCTAAATCACAGGTCCCCTAAATAAGGGGTTTTATTTTCCATTAATTTATTTATATATTTACATCTCAATCACAGCTCCCCGTCCTCCCCTCCCTACCTTCTCCACTCCTCACAGAACACTAGTTAGGTTTTAAACACTATTACAACTTGACGTCTGTTTCTGGTTTTCTTCCACTCATTTCTCTAGAAAAGGAAGCAGCCCCCATTTACTGAGATGATCATGGGCCGGTATGTTTTAGGTGTAGTACACCTAAGCTTTACCAGTAATTTTTGAAAGGTTCTATTCTCTTGGAGACTAGTGATTACAGAAGTTGTGCTTTAGCTAATTTGACTGTTAGAGCTAAGCCCTCACCTCAGGCAAAGTGCCCACAGTGCCCGTTTCTGTCCTACCCTTTGTTGGTTTGTATCAAGGCCTGTTTTAAATGTGCTACTCCTGGGATATTCCTCGGCGCTCTGTTCTCTATCTACTCTGATTTGGGGACTATCAGTATACCTCCTGGGTACTTGTTACACTCGCAGAATCTCAGACTTCCTAAGTCAGAACCTGCAGAGACCTCTAGGGGATTTGTATAGATGCTTAGCTAATAACCATTAGGCTAGTTCATAATCCAGTTTATCCAGAAACTTGTATATTTATTATTACAGCTTTATATTGAATTTAAGTCATAGTATGATACTTTCTTGTAAACATACTTAATCACATTGTGTCTGTGTTTTATCTCCTTGCTGAGCTTATGTTAGATGTGGCACATCTGTAATCTCAGCTCTTGGAAGGCTGTGGCTAAAGGATCTTGAATGCCAGAGTGTACATAGTTAGATCCTGATTTAGAAAGGAAAAGAAATGAGCGCCTTGCAGGCAGAGGGTCATTTCATCAACTCTACCATCACAGTGGAAATATGAGCGTTGAGTGCGTTCTCGTGGTAAAATGAAAAGATTAGATTTTCAGTCACGGAAACGAACATGGGGTCTGCAAATGCTGCCTGTGTGCTTAGTGATCTTGAGAAATGCTGTTTTGCCTCTTGATTTAATGTCTATTTCAGAGCTGAGGGAAGCAGCAAAATCCAAGCCCGAATGGAACAGCAGCCTACTCGTCCCCCCCAGCCCCCACAGCCGTCACAGCCATCACAACCGCCCCCTCCACCTCCACCCATGCCGTTCCGAGCCCCGACGAAGCCTCCAGCTGGACCCAAAACTTCTCCCTTGAAGGATAACCCCTCACCTGAGCCCCAGCTGGATGACATCAAAAGAGGTAGAGAGCCAGAGTCGGTGGGCCAGCATGTGGGGTGGGCAAGGTGCTCTCGGGAGCTCAGAGAGCCCACTACTGCATATTTCAACAGAGTTCCCTGCCCCGGAGCTCGTGAGGACTGAGACTATCATGAATCCAGGAATGGTGGCTTGAGTGTGACTATCTTCTTAGAAGCTTAGGGTTTAAATAAGGATTTCTATCAACCAAAGCTTTGCCGGGCTTTAGGGGCCAGAAAGAATATTCTAGGCATGCTGCTTCTGGGCTCATGTACTGATCAGTATATGCAAATATAAGTGCTTTACTAAGGGAACTCCACAAATGCCAGGGTTAGATGTTTTTTGTTGACTCAAAGCATGTAATCCTGAAAGGCTGAGGCCAATGGGATGAAATCTGGTCCAGAAGGACTTAGAGGTCTGCCTTTCCTTTGCAGACTTGAGACAAACTTACCTTGGCTTTCGTCCCACATGGCAGAGTGTTCTGGTCCTCCAGACTCTCAGGCATTATGGGCTAAGCATATTTCACATTTATAAGTTTTATGGAACAAAACCAATCCCTAATAGCAGAAAACAGGAGGAGTTAAAGGCTTGTTCCTGGGAGTTTGCCTTTCTTACCCTGTAGAAATCTGCCTTCTCATAGACCAGTCACCCTGAGTTTTGAACAGCTGTGGCAGCTCTTGACCATTTTCCCTCTCTGATTCTAGATTCCTATTGTGGAAGTTCCCACTGTAGTGTAATGGGAATTAGACCAAGAGTGGGCCAGAGCCATGTAAGGCCATGGTGATGTTTGGACAGGAAAAATTTATGGCTGTATTGGTAGTCCCATATGTATTCAGGGACATTAGAATGGTTAGGGAAAATATGTTTTTTCCACCTCTGGTAGACATCCACAAAGAATGCAGGACAAGCATAGTCGTGATCAAATGTGTGAGAATCAGAAGAGGGTGTGGCGTTTCCCTATTTGCCCTCCTTGCCAGGGCTTCTTACAGGCTTCTTTGGGGCTCAGAAAGGACCCAGGGTGACTCTGGCTTAGAAAGTCTGTTGACATCAATATCAATCTCGTCATTGAGCAGTTGTGATGTTTAGTGCTGTCAGCTTGCAGGATCTGAAGTCCTTAGGGACACGCCTCTTAGCACTCCTGTGAGAGCTTATTTAGCCTCTGGGCATGCTCTAAGGGATTGTCTAGATGAGGAAGATGCACCATTCCCTGGGTTTGAGTCACTGGCACGAGCAGAAGCTTCAGCTGCCTTCTGCTCTAGACTGTGATGTGGAGTGACTCAGCCTCAAGCTCCTGCCTCTGTGACATCCCTTATAGGCTGGAACTGTGAACCAAAATAAATCCTTTCTTCTGTCAAGAGTTTTTAATCTCAGTGACAGAGAAACTAAGACAGAAAGTAAGCCTTCAGACTTCCAATTGCTAGAAAAACACTTTTCTATTCTTTTTCTCTTACTTGGGGTTTTATACAATAATTCACATTTGATGTTTTGTCTGTGACAAGGTCTTGCTCTGTAGCCCAGTCAGGTCTTAAACTCAAGGTCTTCCTAACTTCAGTGTCAAACTGCTAGGTTATGGCACACACCACACCCAGATCAAAGTATTTATTTAAGGGAATAATGAATAACCCTGATGTGTTTCTTACACAGAAGAGTCATTCTAAAACAGGCCTTTTGTTTATTTTGGTGAACTCAGTATTGCCATCAACCCTGGAGACAGAATAGGTATTCTTGTTGGTTTGGGGGTTTAGTGTGCTTCCTTGGGAAGCAGGGAGGGTAGAAACCCCTTGCTGCAGGTGTGTTTTCTGCTCATCCCAGTTGTGTTGTTGCAGAGCTAAGGGCTGAGGTGGACATTATTGAGCAGATGAGCAGCAGCAGTGGGAGCAGTTCCTCCGACTCTGAGAGCTCCTCAGGAAGTGACGACGACAGCTCCAGCAGCGCAGGCGAGGACAATCGCCCAGCCTCTCCTCCCCAGCCTTCACAACAGCAGCCCTACAATAGCAGGCCTGCAGTGGCCAATGGAACCAGCCGGCCCCAAGGAAGCTCTCAGCTCATGAACACACTCAGTAAGTGTGACCTCCTTGGTAGCTGAGACAGGGAAGGGCCATATGCAGCTTTTGACTTGTGCCAGAACCTATCAACTCTAGGCATTTAGGGACAGGGAAGGTCTTGATGTAGACAGACTGGGAAGGACCAGAACTCCCAGTCTTTTCTTTCTTTTTCTCCTTACTTGTGGCTATGACTTCTGCAAAATGCTTAAACTTGATTGTGTAGGCTCTTTGGTTTTCCATATACCAGGTTTAAGATAGGCCTCAATTGCCTACTTCCTGGCCTTTAAAAGTTAATTACCTTCTTTGGACACCTCCTAGTCTTTGGCAAGAGAAAAGAAGGAATGTTGTTATGTTAGGGTAGCTTTTTCTCCAATTGATAAAAGACAGGAAAGCCAGAATAAAGTCAGCTTTGTTTCAGAGTGGGGCAGTTCTGCTATCTCCCTGGAATCTTGCATGGTGAATAGTCTCCCTCCTGGTAATCTTCCTTTGAGGAACTTGTTACAGTCATTAATAGTCTCAGCACTGTGGACAGTCCAGGCTGGGGAGTGCCTTCTTGCAGGCCACACAGTGCCGTGGATGTGTAGGGAGGAACATGCCTGACCTCCATCCACCCATTCAGGCCACTGCCGACCCTCCACCTGCCAGCCTCAAGCACCTCAGCATTTTGCCTGGTGTGCCCTATCTGCTGTGCATGTTTAGGTCCTGGTAGAAAGTCTGTCCTCACAGTCAGAAAAGTAAGTCCTTGGGATGGGGATGGGTCCTCTGAAAAGGTTCCAGAGACAGAAAAGCTGGGCTAGAAGTTGGAAATAACAGACCTTCACTTTCATCCAGCTGGTATCAACTAAGGCTCTTTTGTACCCATTTCTGTTATGTGAGCTTAAAGTGTCAAGTCCTCTTAAATACTAGGTACCTACATACCAAATAAGAAACTGGAGCTTCCTAAGAGCTGACTAGTTCAAACTGGAGATTTAAAGTAATATAAGTACCTTGGACAGAGATGGGCAGAGAGGACATCGTATTAGTGTACTACAGGTGTAACTAGCACTCAACTTCCAAAATGGGAAGCCTCTTCCTTAGCTCTTTTGGTATTTGGGATGGTGGCATAGGACCAGGCTGGCCTTGAGATTGTGATTCTCCTGCCTCAGCCTTTTGGTACTGAGAGTATAGGCGTGAGCCACCACACCTAGCTCTACTTAGCTTTTTCTAAAGCAGCTTAATGAAGCTACAGAGATAGCTTAGGGTTTACAGGCACTTGTCCTTGCAGATGACCTGAGTTCAATTCCCAGCACACATGTGGCAGCTCACAACCACGCCAGTTCCAGGGGATCCAACTTCTTCTTCTGGCCTCTAAGGGTGCCAGACACCCACATGGTGTACAGACATGCAAGCCAAACTCTGATACACATAAAATAAAATAATCTAATTATAAATCAACTTAATGTGAACTAGTCTGACAAATGCTCTATGTTATTTATACTTTCTTGCTATTTATTAACATAATAGTATGTTTCGCTGCTCCTCTTCAGTTCTAGCAAGCAGAACCAAACTGTACTTTGCACATGATAAAAATAGTGTTTTTTTTCAAAAGTACGCCTGCACCAGCCTTTTCTGTGAGCCAAATAGGTTTTCCTGCCTAATAAATTGAATTAGCAAGGTTTTTTTTTTCATTTTTGTTTGCTTTTTAATTTTTAAATTATATTTATTCTTTTTATCTTTTGTGTTTTACCTGCCTCTATGTGTTGCTCCACATGCACTGATGCCTGAGGAGGCCAGGAAGGGCATTGGATCCCCTGGAACTGGAGTTACAGATGGTTATGAGCCACCATGTAGGTGCTAAGAATCAAACCTGGGTCTTCTGCAATAGCACCAAGTGCTCTTTACTTTTGAGCCATCTTTCCAGCCATGATTAACAAGCTTCTACTGTGATGTGATAGCTGAGCCAAAGAATCTTAAGTCTTGGTATTTCAAGTGAAGGCAAAATAAAACGTTAAAGTGCAGTGAGCTGTGTTACAGGTAGAGCACAGGGAAGTCGCTAATGGCTGTGCTTTCAGCTTGCTTTTGTTTTCTTTCACAGGAAATGACCTGCAGCTAAGTGAGTCTGGCAGTGACAGTGATGACTAGCACCAGGCTTTTGAAATCTGCTTTCTGGTACGTGAACACATGCTGCAAGACCCAGCTTCTTCTGCTGGGACCGCATGCCACAGGAGGATGTTGCGGATCAGAGCCAATAGGAGTGAAGGCCTGGAAGCACTCAGATACTCAGTCTTTAACTTGGTGGTGGTGGGTGATTTTTCTCATGTAATTTTTGAACAATCTCTTGATTCAGAGTTTAAGTATATCTATAGGAGAACTAACAGAATTCTGTTTAATTTGGTTAACATTGTTAATGAAAAACAGACCAATGTACCCTGGTTTAGGATACTCAAAGTCTGTATCTTCTTAGGCCAGTAAGTCAGCAACCCTCAGTTCGGCTGGGTGGTCTCTACCAGGAAACTTACAAGTCTTTTGAGGGCATGGAAAGCAAAGAGATCCTCAAATTGTGTCATAGAAATACAGTAAGACCACTTTACAGTGTTGATACAAAGTGGTAAGGAAGTTTTTGTGACCTAGTTTGACAAGACCATAGAAGATGGCCTTGGCAGAGTCTTTGGGTCAGTTGGGGTGTGTGTGTGTATGTGTGTGTGTGTGTGCTGGAGCTCCAATAGCTCAGTCCAGCACAGCTAGGAAAAGGGAAGCACACAGCCAGGAGCGGCCAGTCACCTGTCCCTGGGCAAGCTTGCTCACTACTTCCTCTTTTGAGTTACACTTGCTGGCTTCAGATTCTTTTACATGGAACTTGCTATTGGATTCCAAAAGACAAAAGCATTGCTGGCATTCAACTTGGATTCAGGCTCAGGCAGTTCCAGCACATTTGAGACAGAGCGAGCAGATACAATAGCAGCCGCCATGCTGATACACAGCCTCAGCTCATCTGAGGCTTTCACTTTCATGCGGATCCATCCTAAGGTTGTTCTTCATTCCAAGGATGTGAGGAGGGTAGGAATCAAAGAGGGATGTAGTGGGAAACCTCTGAGCAGATTAACCTGCAGCAGTCCTCCACAATGAGAATCCTGACAGGAGTGCAGCAGTATGGAGCCGTCTTTGGAAGCTCCATTTGCTTTTGTGCCACTGTTTGTGCCTGCCTCCCAGTCTGATGGGCTATTTTTATAGAAGAGAATCACAAGATTGCCTTTTGCCGTGTGCCATTTCCAAGTGAATGTTCTTGCTGGAAACTGGTCGCTAGTCAGTGTTCCACTTTGAGGAAGTATGTGGTGACTTGTGTGTCACTGCCCATCTCTGTAGTCTGAATGAATATATCCTAGGAAATCCCTGTCTTTGCTTTAAGATATTAATAATGCTGTTCTTTCCTCGGGTTTCTCCACTCACCCCTTTCCTCCTCTGCTAGTGGAGGAAGGTGGTCTGGACCTAAAAAGGAAATGAATGGTCCATGGTGGGGCCTTAGGTCATATAGGTCAACTATGCAGTCAACGCATCATATAGATCAACTGTTTGATCCACACAGAGGCTGAAGTGAGCTGAGATGGGGTAGAGGCCGTTGCCCAGCAGCACGTCGTACCTTGTGCTCAATCTCAGCCCACTGGGAGATGCTCAATGGGTCCCGTAGCAGGTGGGAACCTATTTATAGCAAACTGATAGTTGCTTTATAATTCTTTGGAAATGATAGCTCAGGGAAGGTGGAGGTTATGATTGGGTGACTTGGATTGTCACTAGATGTGGGAATTGAGTTGTTTTACTGCTCTTAACCTGTTCAAACTGTGGCAGGTTCCAAGAACTTGAACTAAAAATGCCTATTTGAGTCTCCCCTTGCCCTGCTTTTCTCCAAAAGCCTTGGTTTGTATAGACAGAACTGTGGCGTTGGCATGCTAGTCTCAGTGACTGTTGCCATAGGAAGTACTTGCATGTGGCACTTGGCTTGATAACTCGAGCTTTCTGTGCCTCAGACTACCCAGTCACCTGGCCTACCCAGCACCACACATCACTTTGTAGATGGCTCCAGTTTTTGCTCTCTGCACAAATCCTTCACTGGCTCTTTCTGCTTCCCCCTCCAGAGTAAGAAAGCTATTTTGGAAATCTAGAATGTAGTCTCCCAGATAGCTTCTCAGGGGTTTCCTTGTGCCAACCAAAGGACTCCCTGTCACTGTGCCTTTGCTGTCCCCTCCTCTTTACCTACTCTAAACCTCTCTCCAGAGCTGCTCAGGCACTATTTCACAAACTCTTCATTTCTTTCAACATATGGGTATGCCCTGGTGTGTGTACAAACTACTGTTCTACCTACCTGGTCTTTGGTATTAGCGCCTCAAAAGCAGGGACTATCATCACGGAACTAGACATGCAGATGCTCCTACTCTGGGAACTAGACATGCAGGTGCTCCTGCTCTGGTTGGGGAAGATACAGAGACAACTACTGGTGAAGGATGGAGGGTAAATATAGGGAAACATTCCAGGCATTGAGACAAAGCTAGAAATATGTACACAATGCCCATGCAAGTCTCTACTGAGTCTGTAAATTATCTTTTATTTGCTCTATGCAATGTTCACTTGGGTGAGGTGGATAGACTAATTCTACAGAGATGCCATGGCAATCCTATGAAAAACATTGGGAAAATGCAATACAGATAAACTAGAGATTTGTAATAATGCCACTTGTTAGTTTATTTCTGTAGCAGGATAATTTTCTCTGTGGGTGGTATGCTGTAGTAATAGGGAAACTTGAAAATTCCAAAGTCCTTCCCTTTTTTGAGAGACTGGTTAGTGTGTGTGTGTGTGTGTGTGTGTGTGTGTACACGTATGTGTGTTCATGTGTGATATTTATTAATTATTTTAAAAGAGAATTGTTTTGTAGATATGTATTAAGAACAGCCAAACTGGATCTTTCCACTTGGCAAGGAACATAAACTTTTTGAAACTCAGGCCTTAACCAGTAGCTTGGAAGACCAACTCAAGTGTTAGGAACTGTGTGTTTTTGTTTCTTGTTATTTCTGTCTTAGATTCCTTGTGTCCTTTAATGATATTTAAAATCTTGTGCCTAAAAATTTATTTTGCTTAATTCTGATGTAGACATGCATGTTTACATTTATATAAAATATTTTCTGTGTAGTTTCCTCTCTTTCAAGATGAATATATTTAAATAAAAATGAAGGTCAGCAATATATTTAATGTCTTGTTTTTTTTTTTAAGCTGAACATCTATGTGAAATAGAGTTAAGAATCCTTTATGCATAACTCTAATGTATTAACTTGATTCTTTTTCATCTTTGAGTCATGAAGTTCCCCTTAGCTTTAAGAAGATCTAACATTCAAAACGAAAAAATGAATTTTGGTTTTAAAAAGGTATGAGGGTCAGGGCCCAGAATTGTTCCTGTCTAAAAGAACTGCAGGGACAAAGATAGAGAAAAGACTGGGGGAAAGGCAGTCCAGTGACCAGCCCAACTTAAGATCCATCTCAAGGGGAGGCTCCAAGGCCTGACACTATTACTGATGCTATGCTGTGCTTACAGACAGGAGCCTAGCATGGCTGCCCTCCAAGAGGCCCAACAAACAGCTGACTGACACAGACATAGATACTTAACACCCAACCAATGGACTGAAGTTGGGAACCCCTGTGGTTGAATCAGGGAAAGGCTGGAAGAAGCTGAGGAGGAGGGCTACCCCATGGGAAGACCAGCGGTCTCAATTAATCCAGACCCCTGAGATCTCTCAGACACTAAGCCACCAACCAGGCAGCATAGACTAGCTGGTTTGAGGTCCCCGACAGATACAGCAGAGGACTGCCTGGTCTGGCCTCAGTGAGAGAAGATGCACCTAACCCTTTAGAGACTTGGGGTCCCTGGGAGTGAGGAGGGCTATTGAGGTGGGGGGAGGGGCATCCTTTCTTGGAGAAAAGGGAGGGGGAATGGGATGGGGAACTGTGGGAGGGTGGACCAACAACTGGATTGTAAAAAAATAAAATAATTAAAAAAAAACAAAAACTGGTTTGAGGGTGAGAGGATTGGAGAGAAGGCTCAGTGTTAAGAGTGCAGGCTGCTCTTCCAGAGGAACCCAGCCTGATTCTGAGCATCGCAGCTAACAGTTATCTGTAACTAGCTTCCTTTTGGTCCTGGTCTGCACTGTGTGCACATGATGCATAGACATATATGTACATGAAAGCAAAACACTTATAACTTCAAAAAAAAAGATGAAGTTTGGGGTTGCATGAAAGGGGTGGCTAAGATCTGGTGGTAGTCAGACTCATCAAATTGAACAACTAGTCACACACCAAAATGTCTTCACAGTGCTGAGGAAATCAGAAGAGACCATAGTGCCTTCAGTTACTGTAACAGAACAAGACCCATCCATGTGGGAAGGGCTGCTGCCCACAGCAGCTCTCCCTCAAGTCCAGGGAGAAGTGGAGGAAGGCACATCCCACTTAAGAGGGAAATGCACTAAGTCCATGCTGTAGACTTGAAACCTGTCCCCAAAGCTCCTTCAGCCCTGTAAAACCCAGTACACTGCAAAGCCCCTTGACACTTAACTGCTAGACTAATATTTGCAGAACAAAGGTCTAAAACTAGGCTATGTCAGGCATCAAAGAGACTGCCCCTAGAGCAGTGTTCCTCAACCTGTGGCCTGAAACCCCTTTGGGAGTTGAACAATTCACAGGGATTGCTTAAGACCATCAGAAAACAGATTTTTTTTACAATATAATTAATAACAATAGCAAAATTATAATTATGAAGTAGCAACAAAAATTTACATGAGGAACTATATTAAAGGGTTGCGGCATTAGAAAGGTTGAAAACCACTAGAGAATCAGCAGCAGAGTCCAGGCAGAATTGACTTCACTCCAGGGAGCAGGACATCAAAGCAGAAAAACTCACTGTGCGGAGGCCAAACCTCACAGCCTCAAGACCTTCTTGGGCATCAGGTGGCTTCCTGTGCATCCACAGTACAGACTACGTTAGGCCTTGAGTGGGACTGCCTGCTCCTCCCAAGGTGTTAAGAGTCACTATGACTAAACTCAGTAAGACCCAGGTTGCTACCAGCTTTGCTGGTCAAGGCACCTCTGCTACTAGCTGACACCAGCCCAGTGGTTGCAGATGGTGTTCTACAATTGCCTTTCACTCAGCAGGATAGACTTATATTTGAGCATGTATTATTACCAGGAGTGAGTGACAGGAACCTTAGAGCTGGACTATTAAATATATTTTGATCATATTTCCCCTCTCCCAAATCTTTCCAGATCCTCTCCCCCCCATGCACTCTATTTCAAGTTCTTTTACAAAAACCCAATACAACAACCCCTCCCAAGAAAATAAAATAACACCCAAAAAGGAAAAAAAACAAACCTCACTAAACTGACCCCACACACACACACACATACACACAGTGTGTAGTCTGTCATATGTTGGTCAACTAATCCTTAATGCGAGGCCTGTTCTGGAGTGGTTGATAGACCCAGTGTATATTAACTATATTGGAGAAAATGAATTTTCCTTTTCCCAGCAGGTATAAGGGACAGTTCGGTTGTTAACCTTTACCTAAGTAAAGTTACAACAAAATAATATATGATAACATAAAACAAAAATTATAACTTCAGATTTGGACAAGACAAACCAACAGAAGAAAAGGAGCTCAAGAAAAGGCACAGAAATCAGAGACCCACTTGTAGCTGTCATTGGCTGCTTTGGGGGTTCTTTCTCCCACCCTTCTCCACCCCTTTTCTTCCATTCTTTCAACCTCCTAACATTAGATACAAAAAAGGAGAGGAAAAGAAAGAGATCTTTGGATAAAGTCAGAAGTCGGAAAGGGGTGGTGTTATCATTAGACTACTTCCTGTTGATTAGGGCCACTAAGTTCCTTGGGGCAAGTTTGATCTTCACTCTCAGGATGTCTAATTTCTTGTTCTCTGTGGAAGACTACTTGACAAACCACTAGCAATAACAAAAATCAACAACCCATCCCTTCTCGGGATCCTAGCATTTATAAACCTGTTGCAGTAATTTCCAACCCCAACAAACCCATATGAAAAACACACAATCTAGTTATAATTATAAGCTGTAAGTCTAGATTGGGCAGATCTAGTACTATACTAACTTACTCCCCAGCTATAAGTCAGTCCCTTTGCTAATTGCGGTTTCTCCTGGCCATGCAGTTCTGGTCCTCCTCTTCTTCCATCCTGTCTCTTTCTTCTCCTTCTCCTCCCTCACTCTCCGTAACTTCTTGTCCCATCTTTTCCCTCCACTGCCCAATCATAGGCTCTAGCCTTTATTGACCAGTTAGAATGAAAAGAAAGTTCACATGAGATTTACCTGAATATGTGATCAGACTGCTTGTTAACCCCTCTCGAGGAAGTAGAATTAATATCAGAATTCAAACAGCATCAGGGCAACTCACAACATTTCCCCCTTTGTCCAATTAAAAAGGCTGTTTTTCTCAGATACAAATTGAGCACAACTATAACAATTAATACAAATGTTAAGGTATGATATACACTTAACACCCAGTCCATCATATTTGTCAATTTAGATAAAGCATTCTATCATCTATCCTAACTTAAAGAGTTTACACTTCCGTGCCTGAATTATGCTGACTTTAACTTGTATTACCATCTGAAATCCATCCTTTCACATCTGGAACTCCTTCTTTAATGCTAAACAGATTAAGTTCAATTATGAGACTATAGTCTTCAACCCTGTCAGAGACCTGAGAAGGCATTAAATAACACCTGAAAATGTAGGAAGAACAAAGACATAGCTTCCAAAATTATACAATTTGTAGAGACAGCTGGCTGCCTGGACAGTCCTTTAATTCCTTATAATATTGGAGCATCTGTCTTCAGCCTTCTGCCCTAGACAGACCTTAAGTAAAGCAGGAATTGTGAAGGCCCGACTTACCCTGTCTTGGCAGAGCTTAGCAGTCACCTATCCCAGAGGAATTAACTAGTTGCAGATGAACTAGGGCAGTTCTTGCCCAGTGGGTACCTTGCCAGGATTGAAGCAACTGTGCCTGGAGGTAATGATGCTCAATGTCTTCCTTGAAGTAGGATGGGGGTACTGTTAGGAGCACACATGTCTCGTAGTCAAGTGATCTTTAATAATGAAATAATATTACATGCCATATTCTGTGGATCTCTGATGCTTTTGAAGACCATCTATCTATCTATCTATCTATCTATCTATCTATCTATCTATCTATCTATCTATCTATCTCATAACTGAATTGTCAAACATTGATTAGTCTTAGCTATTCACTATTTAATCTTGAAAACACTTGTAATTAACTAAATTAGGATCTGATATAATCATGAGCTTCATTATCTCACTATTAACTTGCATTACTTAATCATCCTAAATATTTTATAATAGCAGTTATTAAAGGGGGTATTGTATTCTTTAATGAGTTGCATAGGCACAATCCAAGAGTAACAAAATTAATTTTAAATTTTGTATCAATATACAAAGCTTTATACCAATGAAAACATTAAACCTGTATCAATATGTAAATTCTGTGCCAATGTAAGAAATTATAACTTTGATTTTACATCAAATATAAAGATTTCTACCAATGTAAGATTATGGCTATATAATGCTTTGTTTAAGAGTAAATTTAATATCCTATCCCTATTTTTCTATAATATTACTAACCTTTTTATTTTCCACCTCCTTCCTTTACCTAAGAAAGAAAGATAAAGAAGAGGAAAGGAAAGGTAGAAATTACTGAGTCTGAGTTCTCTAGCTTCCTCCCTGTCCAAAGCTACAACATTTGCAAGTTATCCCTTAAAAACGGCAACATATCTCTACTTCATAAAATAACCAGAACCATCCACCCCATCCTAAGGGGCTGGGACAATGATCTTCTTTTGCTTGTTTCTTGCTGAATTAGGGTGAAAAATTCTTTCACCCTAATAGGTAAACTGGTTTTGTTAAAGGAAGGCTAGCTGGCATCATTTGCCATCCAGTCTCTATGTGCTGAGAAAGTTCATGGCTTAGCTGAAGTCCTGACTGTAACAGTCTGAAAGGCTGGATGGGTGAGCTAGTGCGCTAGCTGTTCTGGAAATGTGCTGGTAGCAAGTTTTAGAGGAAACAGGTTTGATGTAGTTAAGGTAGTGTGGGTCTGCATCCTGTCCTGCCACAGGGCACAGCTGTTGGAGATGTGAAACTCAGGAGGATCTTGATGAAAGAGACAGTCCATGGTTCTAAACTGTTTATTGACTGTTTGTCATGGAAAATGGAGGCATACCGTACAGTACCAACTTCTCAGGGTTGACCTGAGATTAAATACCTTTTACAGGAAGGAATGTCTGGGATGGGAAGCTTATTGCTAAACCCTCAGGTCCTCTAGGTACCTCATCAGGATGGAGAGCTCTGTTCTGGGCCTACATGACCATAGGCCACATTTCCTTATGTGCAGTGTGTGGTATGTGTTCCAGGCCAGGAATTTGGCAGGGAGTGGGGAGTTGCCTAAATATCAAGTGTGTACCCACCGAGTCTCTGGGTCTCAGACCTGTTCTACCTTACCAAGTTTCCTGGCATGGTTTTACCATCCCACAAGGTTGGATCAAACAGGGAGCTGGAATGGAAGGTCCTAGATTCCATTATCCCAGAGAGTAGGCCTCATCAGGGCTGACTTTCTCCTCTTCCATTCTGCAATATACAAACCTACAAGCAACACATAGCTCTGTAAAGACATTCTTGTGGAACCTGTAGAGTGCACAGATCGATATAAGCCTATTTCCTGGCTTTCTCTATGTCATACGAGGCAAAGAAATCCCAGAAATTCCATGAGTAGACCATGTTCAAAGATCCTGAGAAATTGTCCTGGCAAGACTTTTACATATCTTTAATACATTTGTTCATTCATTCCCCCTAACTTCTCTCTTCTGTGGAGCTTAATATTTGCTGTGTCTACCAACTGACTCTCTGCCTCTCATCTTGAGCTTTTTGTGTCAGTTCTGAACACTTGTTCATTTCCATCCTCAGGAACCCCATAAACACACCAAACTGGAAGCCTTCATACATACACAGAGGACCTGGGAATGCTGCCTCAATCTGTAGGCGTCCATAGGAGCCTTGCTCATGTAGATTTGAAGGCCTTGTTTGTTTGGTAACCTCCTTCCCATCTCTTTGGCCCTTACAACTGTTTCTGCCTCCTCTTCTGAGGGGTTCCCTGAACTCTTAGGGGAGAGATTTGATGCTAACATCCCATATAGGGTTATGTGTTCCAGAATCTCTCTGTATAGTGCCTGCCTATGGATCTCTGTTTCTGTTCCCATCTCCTGCAGGAGGAGGCTTCTCAGGTAATGGATAAGCACAACACTGATACATGAGTGTAGCAGAATGTCATTAGGAATCTTTTTTTTTCCCTTTGGAAACAGGGTTTCTCTGTGTAGCCTTGGCTGTCCTAGAATTTACTCTGTAGACCAGGTTATCCTTGAACTCAGAAATTGACCTTTCTCTGCCTCCTGAGCACTTGAGATTAAAGGTGCATGCCACCACTGCCCAGCCATTAGGAACTACTTTATTGTTACATTTTTGAGATTGTTTAGAATGCTAGTATCTGGTTTTCCCCTAGGTCCCTGGGCTATCTAGTCTCAGTTTCTCAGACACTAAAGCAGTGTCAGTTATGGATTACAGCTCATGGAGTGAACCTGAAGTCAAATCAGTCACTGGTTACTCCCACACGCTTTGTGCTACCATTACCCTAGCATATATGCACCACTGTAAAGAAAAGGTCTGTGGCTGTTTTGGTCTTCATGTTAGTCTTTTAATAGTGTGCAGAGTAGCTTCCTGTACCAAAGATGCTGGAATGTAGGGATGAAGGCTGTATGTAAGATCAGCTCAGCATCTCCATGTTCAGTATAGGTGTTGTCCTCTCGAAGAATGGAGACTTGCTGTAAGTTTGTGGATAGCAATTGATAGTCTTAGCAACAGCCTGGATTCCCATGGGGCACCTTTGGCCAACAGCTCAATTAAATGTAATCCAATCCTGGCACTGGAAGCTTCGTTGGGTGACAAGAGATGGCTGGTTGGGGATTCTGTCTCCCCGATTATTTGGCGATTTCATTTAGATCATATATATATATATAAAGTTTCGACTGCATTAAGTCTCCATACTGTGCCTCAAATGCAGTATAATTTTAGCTGTCCCCTCATATTCTCCCACAAACCCCTGCCTCCTGCACCTCCCCATTTGGTCCTTCCATTCCAGTACCCCTTCCATCCATATCTATTTATTTTTCCTCCTTCTTAATACAATTGATCTGTTCCTCCTAGTCCCTTATTCCATACCTACCCTCTGTGTTTCTATGGATTGTAGCTTGGTTATCATTGTCTTGACAGCTAATCATATATATATATATATGTATGTATATATATATATATATATATACATATATATATATATATGTGTATATATATATATATATATATACACATATATATATATATATGGATACATACTATGTTTGTCTTTCTGGGTCTAGGTTACCTCACTCAGGGTGATTTTTTTCTAGTTCCATCCATTTGCCTGCAGATTCATAATATCATTTTTAATGGCCGAATGATACTCTAGAGTGTAAATGTATTATATTTTCTTTATTCTTTTGTTAAGGGACATCTCGGATGTTTCCTATATATGTTTATTATGAATAGAGCAGCAGTGAATTTCAGTTGAGCAAGTGTCCCTTGTGGCAGGATGGAACATTCTTTAGGTATATGCCCAAGAGTGGTGCAGTTGGATCTTGGTGTAGATTGATTTGCAGTTTCCTGAGGAATCACCCACCGAATTCTGTAGTGGCTGTACAAGTTTGCATTCCCACAAGCAATGTATGAGTGTTCCTCTTACTCATCTCCTTGCCAGCATGAGCTATCACCTGTTCTGTTGACCATAACCATTCTGACAAGTGTAAGATGACATTTCAAAGTAGTTTTGATTTGCATTTCCTCGATTGCAAAGGATGTTGAACATTTTTTAAAATGTTTCTCAGCCATTTGAGTTTCTTCTATTGAGAATTCTTGGTTTAGATTGTATCCCACTTTTAATTGGCTTATTTGGTTTCCTGATATTTTGTCCTTGAGTTCCTTATATATTTTGGGTATTAGCCCTGTATTGGATGTGTAGTTGGTAAAAATCTTTTCCCATTGTGTAGGCTGCCATTTTGTCTGAAATGATGGTGTCCTTTGCCATGAAGAAGCTTTCCAGTTTCATGAGGTCCCATTTATCAACTACCGGTAAATGCAAGACATGAAGGTTAGAGGATGTAAAAAAACAAAAACAAAAAACTTGAAGCTGAGCAGTGTTGGCGCACGCCTTTAATCCCAGCACTTGGGAGGCGGAGGCAGGCGGATTTCTGAGTTCGAGGCCAGCCTGGTCTACAGAGTGTGTTCCAGGACAGCTAGGACTACACAGAGAAACCTTGTCTCAAAAAACAAAACAAAACAAACAAAACAAAACAAAACCCAACTTGGATGGTGATAGGAGAGTGTCTTAAGGTACATTGGGGCGGGGGAGGAAAAACTGCTTCAGATTTCTTCCCTCACCATGCTACTGCTGCATTGAGACTTCAGAGTTCGGCACTTTAAAATTAAACAGTGGAAATACTAACATATCTGAAATTTATCTTTTTGTGAACTTAAAAAGATTCTTATAAGCTTCCAGGAATCCACTCCAATCTCCCTCCCACAGGTCAAATGGACTCCAGATAAGTATTTTCAATCAATAGTCTGGTTTCCTTCCCACTTGCCTATTCCTGAGGATAGGAGTTCTCCCCTTTCCCTGGTCCTAGAACCCTCCCTCCTGCCAAGATCACCAAGAAAAAACAAAACAAAACAAAACAAAAAGACCACAAAAAAAAAAAACCAAAATGCAATGTCAAGCTGTGTGTGGGGACACATGCCTATAATCCCAACACTCAGGAAGCTGAGGCAGGCAGAGCTCTGTGAGTTCAAGGCCAGAGTAATCTACATAGCAAGTTCCAGGACAGCCAGGGCTGTTACACACAGAAATCTGTCTGGGAAAATAAACAAACAAACAAAGAATTGCAATGTTCTCTTGATGGATTTTTTTTCCTTTTATGAATATGGAGTGTTCTTCTCTATCTCTTCTGATTAGTTTTGGGTTGAAGTCTATTTTGTCAGATATTAAAACAGATACACCGGCTTGCTTCCTGGGTTGGTTTTATCTTGGGATATCTTTTTCTAGCCCTTTCCCTTGAGGTGATATCTATCCTTGATGTTAAGGTGTGTTTCTTGGATGCAGATCCTGTTTTTCCAATCTATTCTGTTAGTCTGTATCTTTTTACTGGGCAATTGAGACTTCTGACATTGAAAGATCTCAGTGACCAGTGATTGTTGACTCCTGTTATTTTGTTGCTGGTGATGGTGATGGTGATAGTGTGTGTGTGTGTTCTTTCTTTTGACTTAATGGTCTGAATTTATTTATTCCCTGTGTTTTCTTGAATGTAGTTAACCTTTTTAGGTTTGAGTCTACCTTCTAGCACCTTCTGTAGAGCTGGGCTTAAAGATAGATACTGTTTAATTTTTTTTTTATGGAATGTCTTACTTTACCCATCTATTATGATTGAAAGTTTTGCTGTTATAGTAGTCTGTGCTGGCATTTGTGGTCTCTTAGATGCTGCAGCACCTCTATTCCAGGTCCTTCTGTCTTCTAGGTTCTCTGTTGAGAAGTCAGCTGCGATTCTAATAGGTCTGCCTTTATATGTTAATTGGTCTTTTCCCCTTGCCACTCTTTGTATTCTTTGTTCTTTACCATTAGTGTGTTTTGACTATTATGTGCTGAGGGGACTTTGTTCTATTTGAGTCTATTTTGTGTTCTTCCTGTACTTTGATAGGCTGCTCCTTTTTTAGGCTAGGGAGATTTTATCTATGATTTTGTTGAAACTATTTTCTGTGCCTTTGACCTGTGTTTCTTCTCCTTCCTCAGTTCCCCTCATTCTTGAATTTGGTCTTTTTATAGTGCCCAAGATTTTCTGGATGTTTCGTTCCAGAGGATTTTTAGATTTTACATTTTCTTTGACTGAGGTATCCATGTCTTCTATGGTGTCTTCAACGCCTGAAATTCTGTCTTCCATCTCTTGTATTCTGTTAGTGAAGCTTGCCTCTGTCATTCCTGTTTGAGTTCCTAAATTTTTTGTTTCCAGATTTCCCTCAGTTTGGGTTTTCTTTATTGATTCAATCTCTACTTTCATGTCTTGAATGGTTTTATTCATTCCACTGTTTATTTGTGTTTTCATAGATTTCTTTGAGGGATTTGTTTCCTCTTTGTGGACCTCTATCATATACATAAAGGCTGTTTTAAGGATTTTTTATCTGTGTTTCTTTTTTTTAAAGATTTGTTTATTTTATGTATATGAGTACACTGTAGGTGTCTTCAGACACACCAGAAGGGAATGTCATATCACATTACAGATGGTTGTGAGCCACCATGTGGTTGCTGGGAATTGAACTCAGGACCTTTGGAAGGGCAGTCAGTGTTAGGATTCGAGCACAGTTTGGACAGACAACACCAAAGCCGATCCGATCCGGTTCCAAGGGAAGGGGTTTATTTGGGGAAGGGAGTGGGAGAGAGGAACGGGAAGATGGCGAGTGAAGAGAAGACGAAGAGAGAGAGAGGTTGGGGGTGGTCCCAACTATTTAAGTGGGTGATGAGGTGTGTAATTTCCCAGGTGTAGGTGAGTCAGGTAGGTGAATTCTGGGAGTGGTTGTCCCAGCAACGTAGGAGTCGCAGGCCCCTGAATATGACGTCACCGGGTTCAGACTTATACTAACATACCCCACTTTTTCTTATTATAAAAAAGAAAAAAAGGAGAGGGGAAGCCGATGGTGAAAGGGGGATAGGGCGTCGTGTCTCTCTTAAACTACTTCCTGCTGTGTAGGGGCGTAGTCCGTTGGGGGAGGAGCTGGTTTTTTCCACCATCGGGGCCCATTCTGTGGATGCGTGTACCAGGCTCTTCTGTGGACAGCAACTGGTGATCGTTTCCCAAAACGGTATTTCTTGGGGGTGCTGGCGAAGACCATCTTCTTTGGCTGTCAGGACACCTGGCATCTGTCGGTTCTGAAGCACCACGGCTGGAATCTCACGGGCTCCATGTGTAGAAACGGGTGTCTTGCAATGTTGGTAGAAGAAGTGGTTGGTCCGCAAACCTTAGCATATGTATCTGAAAGGACCAGTACTCTTGTATCTGGGTGAGAGGAAGCAAGTACAGAGGACATAACATTTAGATGGGATATCAGGTATAGGAATGGTCCCTGGATGTAGTTTGGGTTGGTTCTTGGCATCCGGCTATGGAGCAGTTTCTTGACCCTGTTTGGAAAGACTGTTATCTGTGAGTGTCTCTCAAAACTCTTACATCCAGATGTAAGGGCTGACCTGGATAGGAATAAACAGCAGGGAGAGGACGAGAAACACATGTCTAGTCCTGTGGGGTCAAGCTCGGCTGTCGGAGTGGAGTCTCATTTTTTGGGATTAAGGACAAGGCGGGTGGTCTCGATGTCCTCTGGAGTTTAATAGAGCACGGTCCTGTTAGAGTCGACGTGTATGAAGGAGAATCGATTTTAGATGGGGGGATGAAGGGCTTAAGGTGAGACAGGTGAACCCAATGAGGGAGTCCTTCAAGTTTAGCAGCTGTAGGGGTCACGAGGATTACCTTAAAAGGACCCTGCCATTTGGGAGAGAGAGGTGAGGGCCGATGGTCTGGAGGGGAGAGAAGCACTTGGTCTCCAATGTTGACAGGCAGTGGACAGGAGACAGTGTGTGATCGAGGTAGATGGTGGTCAGCAAAGTTCCACAGGAGAGAACAAAGGTGACAAAGTAATGGGGTGAGCAGATGGTCTGGGAGGGGGGAACACTTAGGTGAAAGACCAGGAGTTAGGACTGGACGTCCATACATGAGTTCAAAAGGTGAAATGAGGAGAGGTCGCTTGGGAAGGGCTCATAGCCTGAAAAGAGCCAGAGGTAGGAGTTTTACCCAGTCAAGGTGAAGTTCCTGTGACAGCTTGACAAGAGTGGTCTTTAAAGAGCGGTTAGTTCTCTCTACCTTACCTGAAGATTGAGGGTGGTAGGGAATATGAAAATTCCAGGGGATGTCTAGGGCCTTAGATAGAATTTGAGAAACTTGGGAAGTAAATTCAGGTCCATTGTCTGACTGGAGGGAGGTGGGGACACCAAAACGGGGGATGATCTCTCTGAGGAGGAGATCAGAGACTGTCTGAGCCCTTTTGTTAGTTGTGGGAAAAGCCTCTACCCAGCCTGAGAAGGTGTCTACCAAGACCAGGAGGTACTTGACACGTTTTACAGCAGGCATGTGGGTAAAATCAAGTTGCCAGTCGGTTCCAGGTAGGGAACCTCTGGCCTGGTGGGTAGGGAAAGGAGTGTTACGATACCTTGAGTTGGGATCTGACATCTGACAGGTTTTGCAAGAAGCAGTGATAGATTTTAGGAAACTTAAGTCCTCAGGAGTAGGCCGTAGGTGGGTCTTAACAAAATAAGACAACGCTTGGCTATTAGGATGAAAGAGTTGGTGAAGATAGGACAGGGTTTGACGAATGTCAGGAGGTGTAGGTGGGGATGTGGGTTGTAGTGTAAGAATCTCCTTGGGAGAGTGAGATGAGTCTAGGCCCCTAAGGGCTGCGGCTCTAGCTGCCTCATCAGCTCGGTTGTTTCCCTTGGAGACTATAGAGTCATCCGTGCGGTGGGATCTGCAGTGGACAATCTCAGTAGCTGTGGGGAGATGGGAGGCCTTTAGCATGGCCATAATCTGGTTTGCATTAGTTACTGATCCTCCTTTTGTGGTAAGTAACCCGCGCTCCTTCCAGATAGCAGCATGGGACAGGAGGATATGGAAAGCATATTTGGAATCTGTGTAAACGCTGAGGGATTGTCCCTGTGTCAACTGGAAGGCACGGGTAAGGGCTATTAATTCAGCCTGTTGGTTGGTGGTATGAGCAGGAAGGGCCTATGCCTCCACCACCTTGGTGTCAGACACTATGGCATAGCCAGCTTTCCTGACCCCTTCATGAAGAAAGGAGCTTCCATCTGTATACCAGGTAAAGGTGGCTTGAGGCAATGTGCCCTCCTGTATGTGTGAAGGATGAGGTAATAGTTCTTCTAAGGTTTCAGTGCAGGAGTGAGATAGAGAGTAGTCAGTGTTAGGTTGGGGAAGAAGATTGGAAATATTAAGAGGTGGGCATGATTGAAAGGTGAGGGTGGGGTCTTCTATTAGAGCTACCTGAAGAGAAAGAACCCTGCAGGGAGGTAGAGTCTGTAAGCCTTTATAAGTTAGGAGCTGTGACAGGCTGTGAGAAGAGAGGACAGTTATAGGCGATCCCAGGGTTAGTTTCTTTGATTCTCGAATAAGGAGTTCAGCAGCTGCTAAGGTACGAATGCATGGTGCCCATCCCTGGATGGTTGGATCTAGTCTTTTTGACAAGTATGCTACAGGTGCAAAAGATGGTCCCAGTTGATGACCTAAGACTCCAAGGGCAAATCCCTCTTTTTCAGTTACGTAGAGGGAGAAAGGACGAGTCAGGTCCGGGAGATGTAAGGCTGGGGCCTTAAGGAGAGCCTCTTGGAGCCTTTGGAAGGGCTTAGTGACAGGTTTGAGAAGAGGTTCGTGGGTGGGGCCTAATGCTGCTTCATATAAGGGGCGAGAAAGTAGGGAAAAGGAAGGAACCCAGGAACGCAAGAAGCTAGCCATTCCTAGGAATGATAGAATCTTTTCCTTTGTAGAAGGAACAGTTAGAGACTGAATCAGGTTCTTTCTATCTAAGGTAATAGCCTTGTGGGTTGGGGTAATTTCTAGTCCCAAGTAGGTGACTTGAGGTGTGGACAGTTGAACTTTAGAAGGTGAGACCCTGTAGCCCCGACTGGAAAGGAAATTTAGAAGAGCAGCTGTGTCAGCTTGGCTAATTTCTAGGGAGGGGCTACAGAGAAGGACATCATCTACATACACTACAATCTTAGATCTAGGGAGAGATAAAGAGATTAAGTCAGAAGCTAGGGCCTGTCCAAACAGATGTGGGCTGTCCCGGAATCCCTGAGGTAGAACAGTCCAGGTAAGTTGGGTAGAAAAGTGGGTGTCAGGATCTGTCCAGGTAAAGGCAAATATGTCCTGTGACTGGGTGTCTAGAGGGATAGAGAAAAAGGCATCCTTGAGATCTAGGACTGAAAAATGAGAAGTCCCTGAGGGGATAGTAGAGAGAAGCGTGTAAGGGTTAGCTACGACAGGATGGAGGGGAACTACGGCAGAGTTAATGCGCCTGAGATCTTGAACCAGGCGATAGGTGCCATTAGGTTTCTTAACTGCCAGTATAGGGGTGTTAAAGGGGGAAGAGGTAGGTCGAAGGAGTTTTTTTCTTAAGAGGTCAGCAATGATAGGCTTAAGTCCCCTGAGGCTCTGGAGAGAAAGAGGGTATTGTGCTTGGCAGATGTACCTGGTAGAGTCCAGTAACTGGATGACAACAGGAGAATGATGTTTAGCAACAGAGGGGTTCTGGACATCCCAAACGCGGGGGTCCACCTGAGAAGCTGGTAAGGGAAATAGCATGTTCGTGTTAGTAGGGTGATTGGCTAAAAGGAGGAGCAGAGGAACTGCTGGCGAGCTTGGGCTTAAGCGAATTGGTGGAGCAAAGGAAATAGAAGCTCCCAACTTAGCTAAAATATCTCTTCCTAATAAGGGGACAGGACATGTAGGCACTACCAAAAAGGAATGGGTGAGAGGCACACCCCTAAAAATGCAACTAAGTGGGGGAGTCTGGTGAGGAAGGTAAGGTTGTCCTCCTACCCCGACAATCGGAGAACGTGAAGGTGAAGTGGGTCCCCAAAACTCCGTCAGGACCGAGTATGTGGCCCCAGTGTCCAAGAGGAAGGAGATGGTTTTCCCGCACACCATAATCTCTACCCGTGGCTCTCTGCTAGTGATGGGCGTGGTCGGGTCAAGAGAGCTTGGGGCCCGTCAGTCCTCCATAGCCAAGCCTAGAAGGTCAGCTGAAGGGTTTTCTGGGAGCGATGTCCCTCTGTTTTGAGCAACATGAGGGCAGTCGGTCCCCCAATGTCCCTTCTGATGGCACTTGGGACATGGTCCCCTTGGCTTGCTGGGGTTAGGACAGGCTTTTACCCAATGACCATGTTGACCACATTTATAGCAGGGGCCAGGTGGTGGTCTCTGAGCCTTCGAAGACCAGCGGTCTGGGATAGTGGCTGAGGCTGGTCGGACAGCCTTTGCCAGCATGTGGTATTTCTGTTTACGGGCTTTCTCATCTCTCTCATGGTACACTTTGAAGGCCAACGCCAAGACTTCCGCCTGTGGAGTTAGGGGCCCCCTCTCCAATCGCCTAAGTTTAGCTTTTATGTCGGGGTAGCTCTGGGAGAAAAAGTAGGTCATAAGGAGTTGCTTACCTTCTGAGCTTTCAGGGTCCAGATTAGTATATTGTAGTAGGGCCTTTGTAAGGCGTTCTAAGAATTGAGATGGATTTTCTTGTTTATCTTGGACAACGTCCTGAAGTTTCTCAAAGTTAACCGGCTTTAACGCCGCCTTCCTCAGGCCTGCCAAAAGACATGTTATAAATCTATCTCTGGCTAAGATACCACCTGCGGAGTTATAATCCCATCGAGGGTCCTGGTCAGGAACGGCTTCTGATCCAATTGGATAAGTCCCGTCTGTTTGATGGATCTGATCTGCATGCACTTTTGCCTTATCCCAAACTCGCCTGCGTTCATCTGGAAGTAGGTTATTAGTTAAAATCATGTGTACGTCATGATAGGTAAGGCTGTAAGACTGAGAAATATATTGAAATTCTTTAATGAAGGCAGAAGAGTTAGAGGTGTAGGAGCCCAATCTTCTCTCTATCTGGGAGAGTTCACTCAGCGAGAAGGGGACGTGTACCCTGACCAAGCCATCAACACCAGCTACTTCCTGTAGGGGAAGAACAGATGCTGGTTTCAGTGTCCCTGGAGGAGAAGGGGTAGGACCCTTAGCTTTGGAACGTGTGATAGGAGGAGTGAAAGTTGGTGCCAGTGTAGGACGGTTAGCATGGCCTGTGGCTGACACGGAAGGGGGGGAGAGGTCTAGAGAGGTCGAGCCAGTGGACTCAGGGGCGCCCTGGTGAGAAGAAGAAACTGAGGTAGCAGTTTGGGTTTTAGGCGGCATGGAAACAGGCTTGCGACGGAGGGGAGGGGGTTCGTCAGCTGGGTCTAGAGGTGTGTGGTCGTCTGGGGGTTGAGCAGATGTCATTGCCAAGAGAACCTTAGGTGTAGAGCAGCAGGTGGAGTACATAGAAGGGGAGTAACGGAGGTAAATAAATGCACGGATATAGGGGATTTCCTTCCATTTACCGGACTGCTGGCAATATGCATTAAGACTCCGTAAAATAATGGGGTCTAGGGTGCCATTACGTGGCCACGTGGTCATCCCATTGTCTAAAGGGTACCCAATCCAGACTTTATTGTAAAGACGTATTCATTTGGAAGGTCTCAACTCAGGCGTTAATCGTAAAGATTTGAGGTTTTTCAGTAGACAGCCCAGTGGGGTGTCCGCCGGTATGGACGAAGACGATGAACCCATTGAGTGAGTTACCAAATTTTGCTTAGCGTCCTAAACTAATCTTTGGCAACAGAAATCAGGCACTGCTTATAATAATCGGGCCATCGCGCGATTAAATAAGGGCCTCGACTGGGCTAACCCACCAGAAGTTAGCCAGTCAGGAGATAGCTCGGCTGGTACCAGCTTTTTGTGGAGCTGCAAGAGCTGAGGAGGGGTTACAAGCTATTCCGAGAGGGGAAATCACTCAATCAGTTCAAGGTCCTAGTTGAATAGCAGTTGTGGTTCGGCTAGAGGCCAGACACATGTGCTGGGGCAAAAACCAGCCCTGTGGTCCAGGAAGCGGTGGCCAGACGCAAACCTGGAGTCCAGGGCCCCTCACACGAACCAGAAGCTCCCTATGGATTAAAAGCCGGTGTGTGCATGAAATTGTGCAGTCCGGTACCTGGCGGTGGAACCAAACCGGGGACCTGTGTGTCTGTCTGGGTATCTAGGCCACACGGCAGAGCACCGACTGGGGGAGGGGTGGGCCGAAACGGCACAGCTCACATGGTGGAAGTTCGGCGAGTCTCAGCAGACACGGTGAAAACAGCGGGTTGCGCAGGGTTGTAGCAGTCACGGGCTGGTGGAGCTGAGGCTGCAGCAGCGGGAATGGCAGACCACGTGGGCCTCAGTGGCGGCAGTGCCGAGAGCTGCGCTCACGCACGAGCTGCCGGGTGCCCGGGGAAATCGGCTTCCCGGCCAACGCACCAATGTTAGGATTCGAGCGCAGTTTGGACAGACAACACCAAAGCCGATCCGATCCGGTTCCAAGGGAAGGGGTTTATTTGGGGAAGGGAGTGGGAGAGAGGAACGGGAAGATGGTGAGTGAAGAGAAGACAAAGAGAGAGAGAGGTTGGGGGTGGTCCCAACTATTTAAGTGGGTGATGACGTGTGTAATTTCCCAGGTGTAGGTGAGTCAGGTAGGTGAATTCTGGGAGTGGTTGTCCCAGCAACGTAGGAGTCGCAGGCCCCTGAATATGACGTCACCGGGTTCAGACTTATACTAACAGTCAGTGTTCTTAACCACTGAGCCATCTCTTCAGCCCCTTTATCTGTGTTTCAATCATGTTTAAATATTCAGGGCCTTTTGGGCTCTAACGGAAACAAATTGTCATGGTTCTTATTGTATTTTTAACTGGTGGCTAGCCTGTGTTTTGATAGGCTGCTCCTTCTTTAGGCTAGGCTGGGATTGAAAAGTTCTTAATTCTAGGTGCTGATATCTAATCTTGTCTTTGTTGGATGGGTACTTTGTGTCTTGGTTTCTGTTTCCTCACTGGTTTTTAGGAGAGTGAGGTAGCTGTGTGTTGCCTGTAGGGTCCTGATATATATGATTCCTTGGAGTTCCAGGGAAAATGTGTTTTGGGGTATTGTGACCTGAAAATTAGGAACGTGGATGAGCTGGGAGATTGTGGAGGGGCTTTTTTTTTTTTTCTCGAGACAGGGTTTCTCTGTGTAGCCCTGGCACTGGCTGTCCTGGAACTTACTCTGAAGACCAGGCTGGCCTCGAACTCAGAAATCCACCTGCCTCTGCCTCCCAAGCACTGGGAATAAAGGCGTGTGCCACCACTGCCCGGCTGGGGCTTTTCAAGAAGGAGGAAAGCAGAGAGTTCTAGGATCTGTTTAGTTAGTTCTCTGGAAATGGGGGCAGAGATTGAGAAAAGGCTTCAACAGAAGGTCTGGTATAGAGCTGGGGGTGAGACTGGGGGATTAGACTTGGAAGAATGGAGGGAGAGGTGAAGATCTGCAGTTCACTTACTTGCTTCCCTGGTCAGAGTGGCCTGTGGGTTCGCAGGGAGTGCCTGCTGAAGCTGGAGTCTGGGACAAAGCAGTGAGTGGAGACAATCAGTTTTGGAGATGAAGATCTACATGATCCATTGGAGGGGGAATGGAGGCTGCAGCAGGTGTTCTGCTGTAGAGACAAGATGACTGGAGGATTCATTTAGAGAAGAGGAAGAAGTGAAGAGCTGCACCTAGCCTGCTTGCTTCCCCGGCTGGAGTGCTTATTGTTTTTTTGTTTTGTTTTGTTTTTGTTGTTCATTTTTGGTTTTTGTTTTTGTTTGTTTATTTGTTTGTTTGTTTTGAGCATGTCTTACACTGCAGTACAGGCTAACCTGGAAATCATCATATGGCCCTGGCTGGCCTCCAAATCAATGGACATCCTGCCACAACCCTTTAAGTGCTGAAATTATAGGCTCGAAACATCTTAAAAACAATCTCATAGGGGAAGGAGAAGACTCTTAGTGCTACAAGAGAAAAACAACATCCACCGCCTGATAGCCAACTTCTCAGTAGAAACCTTAGACCACCCTTGTTTGATTTCTGTTGCTACAATAAAGACCATGACCAAGAGCAACTTGGGAGAAAAGGGTTTGGCTTATACATCCCCATCACAGTCCATCACTGAAAGAAGCCAAGGGCAGGGGCTAAAGCAAGGTAGGAACAAGGAGGCAGGAACTGATGCAAAGAGATCATAGAGGACCACTGCTTACTGGCTTGCTAAGTGTGTTACAACCCGGGAACAATCATTAACTAAGAAAATGCCCTACAGACTTGCCTACAGGCCAATCTGTTGGAGACATTTTCTCAGTTGAATTTCCTTCTTCCCAGATAACCCATCTTATGTTTGACAGAAACCTAACACACAGAGCAAGAGAAAGCAGCATGAGAAAGACTGGAGACAAAATTGAGAGCATCTGCCTCTACTCTAGCTATTTGACAAGCCTTGTAACTATAGAGGAAATTTAATTCAACAACATGGATGTTCTGTCAAGAAATCACATTCAAAGATATGATCTGTCCAGAATGCATACAGTGTAACTGTCTGGAATATAGACACACCCTTAGTACACATCTTTAATCCCAAACAATGTAGGTAAGGTTAGTTTGTAGAAGGAAGCAGCCATGTTTGAAAGTGACATCTAATCGAGGGGCAGACAAAGTGAGGAATCAGAGAAAGATTTGACAGAATGAGTCAGAGATAGGATACTACTCCCAACTCTCACAAGAACAGCACAGTAAAGAGAAGCAACTTAAAAGAGCAGGGAAGAGTGAGTCAGAAGTAGAGAGTTGAATCAGTTCAATCAATACAGTTCATGCAGTGCCAGTGCATGCAGCGCAGGTCAACAGAGACAGTAGAAACCAGAGAATAAGAAGGAGCCAGAAGCCGGGCAGTGGTGGCACATGCCTTTAATCCCAGCACTTGGGAGGCAGGAGCAGGCAGATTTCTGAGTTCGAGGCCAGCCTGGTCTACAGAGTGTGTTCCAGGACAGCCAGGGTAAACAGAGAAACTCTGTCTCGAAAAAAAAAAAAAAAAAATCAGAAACAAAAAAATAAGGAGCCAGAAGATTAGAACAAATTGCCAGAGTTAGTGAGAGGCCAAACCTACTCCATCTTGGGACCAGCCTCTATCTTAAAAGAAACTTAAACTGTAGATGAACCCAGGCTACACCCAAGTACCAGGAAGGACCCCATGGCTTGATCTTAGCCCATACTTCAGAGTTATTCCCTAGCTACTTCCTAGTAACAGTCAATCAAAGATTAGTCTGATTGTTTTAGATGTACTTTCAGACCGTTTGTGATTGTTTATGGTTTTGCTTAAGAGCACCCACCTGTTAGCTTATAATAGTCATGCAATTAGATGCAATTAGATGCAGGCTGAAACTCCCTTGTTTGTTCTTCATTTCCTATAAAGCTTTGTCCTGCTGAGAGCTCAGGGCTATACCTTTCCATTCTGAGACAGTGATGTGGCCCAAGCTCAAGCCTGAATAGACTCTAATGTGATTGTATTGGAATCAGCTTTTGGGGTTCATGTACACTTCCTAGAACATTAGTTTGAGGCCAAGCAGAGTAACTCAGTAAGAAGCTGAGAGAAGTCAGTTTGAATCAGTCAGCTTGAAGAGGAATTTGAGCCAGAACAGCTGAGTTGAACCAGCCAGCCAGAGTTCAGAACTAGAAAGGGTGAGCTTACTCAGCAGTAACCCTCTGAGGCAACAACTACATTTGGCAAATAAAAGACACTTTTACATGTAACAGTGGCACTTTGTAAGTGGCAGGAAAACCAGAGGTTTAGGATTAACTTCAACTGCATGATGAGTTTGAGATCAGCCTGAAATCTTGTCTGACATAGAGATACTGTGAGAGTTATTCAGCTGAACAAAAGATGTCAAAAGGCTGGAGAGAGAGCTCAGCAGTTAAGAGCACTGGCTGCCCTTCCAGGGGACTCAGGCTTGGTTCACAGCAACCACATGACAGCTCACAACTGTCTTGACTCTAGTCCCATGGGATCTAACGTCCTCTTCTGACCTCTGTGGGTACTGCATGCACATGGTACATAGCTGTAGACGCAGACAAAACATCTACACACATAAAAATAAAAACTTCAAAAAATGTTTAAACAGATGTCAGTGAGAAGAAAATATCTGTAAAGATAATAACTCAGGACTGAGCCGGCTCAGGGTAGAAGGTGTGATGTTGCTCACACAAAGGGCCTGAGTCTGACTTCCAGAACCTATGTTCAGTGGCTCACAACTGCCTCTAGCACCATTTTCAGGGGGATCTGACACCTCTGCTTTCCAATGGACCCACATTCACATGTATATACATGTGGTGGTTTGAATGAAGATGACCCCCATAGATTCATAGGGAGTATCACTATTATGAGGTGTGGCCACGTTGGAGTGGGTGTGGTCATGTTGGAGTGGGTGTGGCCTTGTTGGAGGAAGTGGGTCACTGAGAGTGAGCTTTGAGATTTCAAGTGCTCAAGGCAGGCCCACTGTCACTCTGTTCTTTCTCCTTGTGGATTACAGATGTAGAACTCTCAGCTACTGCTTCAATACTATGTCTGCCCACATGCCATCAGACTTACCACCATGATGATAATGGATTAAACCTCTGAAATGTAAGCCAGCCCTAATTAAATGTTTTCCTTTGTAAGAGTTGCTGTGGTCATGATGTTTCTTCAAAGCAATAGAAACCATAGCAAAGATAATACCCATACACAAACCTATATACATATGGACTGGAGAGATGGCTCAGTGGTTAAGAGCACTGACTGCTCTTCCAGAGGTCCTGAGTTCAATTCCCAGCAACTACATGGTGGCTTACAACAATCTGTAAAAGATCAGATGCCCTCTTCTGATATGTCTGAAGGCAGCAACAGTGTACTCACATACATTAAATAATTTTTTAAAAAAACTATATACAAACATATACTTTAAAATAAAAATTAAGTAGTTATGCAAACAAATGTCCTAATATTGTAAGCATAATGCATAAAAATTGAATTCCCATAGTTGCCTTCCAATCTCTACACACATAGCTGCCCCCAAATAAATAGTAATATTTTTAATTTAAAAATTTACCCCTTCTCTCTTTCTATGTATCTCTCTTTTTGCTGGAGATTAAGCCCACAGCTTTATACATGCCAGGAAAATGATGTACTCTGAGCTAGCTATACCACCAGCCTGTTTAAGAAAATATTTTAATTTTCTTCTTGATTTTTTTCTTTATCTGTTGATTGTTCAAAAGTAAAGATTTTGCCCAGGCTAGTGGTACATACCTTCCCAGTGCTCAGGTAGCAGAAGCAATGAGGATCTCTGTGAGTTAGTGTCCAGAATGCACACTGCTCTGACAGGAGATCTAAATTATTTGGGAACTGGGGGTGTGCCTCAGGTGATAATGTGTTGCCTTGCATGCACAGTGTCCTAGGTTTCATCCCCAGTACCACAGGGGGTTGCTTCAGGATGTGGAAGGTGGTCATAAGTTCAACAGCATCTTTTGGAGAAGAGTGGGGAGCATCTGAAGGTCGGGAACAAGACAGGGATGTCTTTTCTCACCACTTTTATTCAACATAGGACTGCAAGTCCTGGTCAGAGTGAGGTGTCAAAAGGAGGAAAGGCCGATGGGAAAAGAAAAGAGAAGAAAAGCAAAGCTGTCTCTTGTTGCAGGTGATGTGATCTTACGTGCAAGTCCTCCCCAAATGCCACCCAGAACTGTTAGAACTGTTAAGACAAATTTAGCAGAGTTGTGGGTACAAAATTGACACCTGGAAATGAATAACTAGAAGCACTGCTATAAGCCAGCAGTAAATGATTAGAAAATACAGGCAGCCCTGGTCACTGAGCTACAGAAAACATAAGACTAAATTAACCAAAGATGTGAAAGAGCTGGAAAACAAAACTGCACAACACAGGTGGGTGGAGGCACAAACCCGCGGAAGGACGAGTCTGGTGATGGGTTGGAGGAGTTACTACTGCTAACATGTCTGTAGCATGTTTGTAAAGATTACAAAGCACAGTCCCTGTCAATACATGACAGCATTTGTGTCAGTTGCTTTCCCCGTTGCCCTGAGAAAGGCTACTTCATGAATAATGAGTTTATTTTGGCCAACAGATCAAGGTTCTGGTCTATCTTGGAGGAATTCACAGCAGCAGGAGCTTGAGGCAGCTGGTCACATGACATCTACAGCCAGAAATGGAGAGAGATGACACTGGTGTTCAGCTAACTTTCTCCTAGCTACATAATACAGGAGTCCTGCCCATGGGATGTGTGGTACTGTGCACACTTAGGGTGGGTCTTTCCACTTCAGTTTAACATAATCTGGAAAATCCCTCACAGACACGGCCAGACAGTTGCCTCCAAGGTAGTTCTAGATCCTGTCAAGTTGATGATCAATTATAAACCATCACAGCCTTCTTCATAGAACTAAAAACAAAATTCTAAAATATAAATGACATCACAAAAATCCCCAAATAGTCTAAGAAATTGTGAACAAAACAAAGAGATTAGAAAATTTCAAAGTATACTCTAAAGCTATAGTAATCAAAACAGCCCGGCAGCTTTCATGCTAGGGAGCTTGAGGCAGGACAATCACAAGTTCAAAGACATAGTGAGAACTTGTCTCAAAAACAAAACAATATTTCCTCCCTTGACCCCCCAAAACCCCACCCTTGCCAGAATATATCAGTATAAAATAGGTACATAAGTAAGACCAGAATAGATAGCCTACAAGGAAACCTAGCCTTCTACAGCTGATAGATTTCAACAGAAGGACTGAGAACATGCTTTGGAGAAGGGGAAGAATTTTTAGTAAATACTGTTGGGAAAAAACTGGGTCTCCACACATGTAAGAATGAAGCAAGATTCCTTTCTCCCACTAGTTACAAAATCATCAATGACAACAGTATGTATTAAAGACTGAAATGTAAGACCTGGAAGTACTAGAAGAAAACATCGAGGAGCTGACTTGATGGTGAAGCCTGTAATCTCAGAACAGGGTGGACGGTGCTTGTTTGCTTGTTTTGACAATACCCCAGAAGCATAGGAAATGAAAGCAAAATAGACAAACAGGACTACACAAAACTGTTGGGGATTTGATTTATGCATACATGGGAATTCGAATATCCTCTGTGGGTTCCCGAGAACAGTGGGTGTTTTGACTGGTCAGTAAAGAGACAGTGACCAATGGCTGGGCAGGAGGATAGAGGCAGGACTTTTAGGATTCCCAGGCAAGAAATGCAGAGACAGGAAGAGAGATTTCTCCATAAGGAGGGCATAGGAGACGGACCACATGGGAAAAGGTACAGGAGGGAGAGTCTTGTAAGAATTGGGGAAAGAGGCCCCAGGGGCCACTCCCCTATTAGGCCTGGTGTAGCGGAGATGAAATATAGATTTATCAAGTATTAACTCAGGAATTTCGGAGGGGAGTGTAGTGTGTTAGCCACGTGGAGGTTCAGGAATGGCTTGGGCAGGTGTAGGGATGGGCACACACTCCATGGGAGCACAGAGCAGATTAATAGTTTACTGCTTCACAAAGCTAAAAGGCTTCTAAATAGCAAAGGGAACATTCAACACTAGTGGAGTAGGAGAGAACAAAGAACTCTGAGAACATTTTATTTTAAGATGGACAATATATCTAAAGGGGCAGTTCTCTCAGTGGAGAAAGGACTTGCTGTGCAAGCATGAGGATCTGAGTCCCCAGAACCCATTTCAAAACAAGCAAGGCAAGAGTAGGGTGCACACGTACAAGAGTATGTGCACACACACTGCTTGTAATCCCAGTGTGAAGGAGGCAAAGCTGGGAGCCCAGGGGCAAACTGGTTATATAGACGGGCCAGAATTGGTGAGCGCCAAGTTCGGTGAGAGAGTCTGCCTCAATAAATAGAGTGAGAGCAATAGAGGAAGTTAACTTTAGGCACTCCCCATACATGCATGCATGCATGCACATGTGAACAGGTATGCACACATGCATGCATAGCGTGTGCACACACACCAGACAAAGATATTAAAATGGCCAATAGTTACATGAAAATATGTTCAACATCACTATCAAGGAATCACAATCCAAGAGCCACAAAGATCTCTCTTCACCCTAGTATGAATGACTAATGCCAAAAAGACTGAAGAAAACAACTGTTAGCAAGAATATGAAGAAAAAAAATCCTTGCACTTTAATGGTGGAAATATAATACATTCATTATTAAAAAAACAATGTGGGGGCTAGAGAGACGGCTCAACAGTTAAGAGCACTGGCCATTTTTCCAGAGGACCTAGGTTTGATTCCCAGTACCTACTAGGCAGCTCACAACTGTCTGTAATTCTAGTTCCAGAGATCTGACACCCTCACACCACTGTACATAAAATAAAATTAAATAATTAAAAAAAAACCAATATGGAGATCCATTAGAAAATTTACACTTAGACCTGCCATATGACCCAATGATTCTACTACTGTGTATGTGTCCAAAGGAAAGGAAGTCAGTATATTGAAAGGACATATGCTTTTCTATTCCAGCACTATTCTCAAGAGCTAAGAAACAAAACAGCCGAAGTGTTTATCAGCTGATAAAGGAAATATGGCATATACACACAATAGAATAATATTTAGGTATCAAAACTGACATCGTTTGTTAGAATATTTTGAAATTTTCACAGTGAAGAAATGGCAAATATTTGAGGACATACATGTTTATCTTAATTTAAACATACAAGTTTCAGGCAAGGGGGTATTCTAGTACACCATCACTACTGACTCCAGCACTGAGGAGGTAGAGACAGGGCTATTAAAGGTTCAAGGCCAGCCTGGCCTGCATAGGAAGACCTTGTCAGAAATAAAAATTGTACATGTATCAAGTGGTAAAGAATACAGATACTAAAGCTCAAAATGTACACATGGCACCTGAGGCCATGTTCTCGATATGGTAAGAGGCTTAGCATTAAGCCTGAGGGTTAAGCTGGATCCCTGTGTGTGTCACCTAGCCACTTTAGCTCACCTGAAATGCCTGCCACACATATGCACACACCTGGGACAGCCACTTGACAGTCAGCTGGTAGTAATTTCGCCTTCCTGCATCTGTTCACACAACTGCTTCATCGCAGCTTGTCTCTGGCTTGTGAACTCGAGTCCCCTGCTAGACTGTTGTAGTGGTTTGAATATGCTTGGCCTGGGGACTGGCACTATTAGGCAGTGTGGACATGTTGGAGTGTGTCACTATGAGGGTGGGCTTTGAGACCCTCCTCCTAGCTGCCTTCAGATAGTCTGCTCCTGGCTTCCTTTGAATGAAAATGTAGAGTTCTCAGATCTTCCAGAGCCATGCCTGCCTGGATGCTGCCATGCTTCCTGCCTTGATGATAGTGGACCGAACCGCTGAACCTGTGAGTCAACCACAATTAAGTGTTGCCTTGGTTGTGGTGTCTCTTCACAGCAATGGAAACCCTAACTAACACAACTGTAAACGTCTAGATGTTTTTTTCTCCAGTGTCTCTAATGGGATACCCAGCAAATTTGGACTAAAATTCCATTTAAGGGAGCTATCCTGGGATTCTTCTAGTTATTCTGCAGCTGAGGTCTCTATCCTCAGGTGAACACAGACTTGAACTTTCGGTGGGAAAGAGACTGTGTAATTCACCTCCTAGGGGAGTTTTGTTCTCAGTGAATGGCTACCTCTGTCATGCTATACAAGAAATCATCACAAACTATATAGCTTAACACAATAAGCATTCATTTGGCTTACAAGTTGGTGGATTATCAGTTTAGACTGTGCTTGGCTAGACAGTACTGGGCTGGCTGGCTCTTTCACAGGCCATGAAGTGTGAGGTTGAGTTCATCTGGCATGGCTTTGGCCAGCTCAACTAAAGCAGTGATACCCTTGCTCTATGAGCCTTGTCTCCAGCAGCCTGGTCCAGGCTGTCAAAGGCAAGAAGCAAGAGCTAGAGTGATGCCTTGGTGCTTAAGACTATGTATTGCTTTTGCAGAAGACCTGGATTCCATTCCTAGTATCCAGGACTGGTTTCTAGTACACACATGGCAACTCATAACCATCTAAAACTACCTCTCCAGGAAATTCTGACACCCTCTTCTGGCCTCTACCAGCTGGACACACATGTGATATACATACATGCAGTAAAATGCTCATACACATAAAATAAAAATAATTTTTTTTAAGAATGAGGAAAGCAGCAGTTGCTTCACTCACAGTTGCTTCTGTATCACTAGGGGTGAGGAAACAGACTCCACCACTGCAGGGAGGAATTGGACCCCATTAAACCTGAGAATTGTGGAGAAAAATCAGTTCCATAATTTTGAGCCAAAACTGAAGCAAGCTTCAATTAAATACTGACCAGGATGATGAACCCTGGGCAGGTTCATTCTGGAGTTTCCAGGAAATGGCAATGAGTCACAGAGGTTTTTCAGAGGCGTAAACAGGCAAATCCATGGGGTCCCATCAGATCCTATCAGGGGCAAGCATGTATACTGATGTATTCTCTGCCTATGTACCTCCCTTGCACATCCAGTGCACACTTGTCTAGGGGAGCAAAACCATGTGACTTGTTATTTCCCAAGAACCAGTGTAGGGCAAATAGGCTGTGCCACCAGGCAGACATAAGAACTGGTGAGTTTGAGTGAGGTCAAACCCTGGGAATCTCCGAGATCTCAGAACAGCAGGAGTGGAGCCGCTTCTTGCCTGTCTCTGTACCTACTCTGGAAGATGTAACCACAACACCCCACTGAGAGGACCATGGGCTGTCAGTCCAGTTAGTCATGTGATGTAGCACCTGGAGTCCTTCCCCATGCAAATATCGCATCACTAACATCTCAGACTCAGCCAATAGAAAACATCTACCCTCCAATCGCATCCAAGGCTCATATAGTCCTTGTCTACATATAATAAAGCGCACAAGTTGTTTCACCGAGGATCATCTGAGAGTGCCTGTCTTTACTGACCCTGGCTACCTGCCTCGTGCAGGCCACCCAAACCTCTTTATTTCTCTTCTAAGAGTTGTAACACTCCCAGCATTCCCAGCTGGATCAGAGTCCTGTGGAACCTATTTGTCTCTGGCTCTGCTTTGCTCTCCTCAGTCTGGCATACAGAAGTCTGCTGCCCCAGAGGAAAGTAGGGCAGACAGCAGACCACAAACCACAGCCTCCAGTGTTCAGGAAGTTATCTGCCCTTTGGGCAAGTGGGTCTTACTGGTTAACTTTGGCTCTTACGTACCCCTCCCCCACTTGTATCCTGAGTAAAATCCTTGACTCTATGATGGGTATCTGTTTATATTGGGATCAAAAGATACCCAGGCAGGAATTATCATCTAGTTAAGGCGTTGATGATTCAAGAGTCAACAGTAATTAGCAGGTCAAAGGCCTTGCAATGGGTAACATCAGAGCAAGCATCTAGGAGGAGCCTAGATGAGAATGGGTACCCATGCTGGGTTCCAGTCATTTGTTTCATCTCAGGTGCCCTTTTTGGCAATGTTTCTTTGAGTACAGGCATATTATCTCTAATGATTTCTTGGTGGTATGAATAGAAACAATTTCCTCTTAAAGCTATACAATAACCTCTCTGTTTTATACATTATAGTGTAAGGGTCCATGATTTGCCGAAGAATGATACTGGACTCAAATAATACATAAATGCAATGAGTGCTTTAATCAGCAGAAGTCCAGCATGCTGGGTCTCCCATTACCAAGAATGAGAGAGAGAGAGAGAGAGAGAGAGAGAGAGAGAGAGAGAGAGAGAGACAGAGGGAGAGAGACAGAGAGAGAGAGAGAGAGAGAGAGAGAGACAGAGAGAGAGAGAGACAGAGAGACAGAGACAGAGACAGAGAGAGGGAGAGAGACACAGAGAGAGAGACAGAGAGAGCTCGCAGGCCTGATTTAAAGCACATTAGGGGATTCTAGGGTAGGTGACCTTTATCCTGCTCCATCTCTAGGGACATTCCATTACTGGGGCGTGGGGGCTGGAAACTGTTGCTGGGGAGGTCTGGAAATGGTTGGCTGAGGAAGTTGCTGAGGAGGTTTGGAAACTGCTGCTGATCCATTGTCCTTACCTCAGACCAGGTGGCAGGGCAGCTTCTGAGGCCTGAACTTGCCTGGACTTGCCCAGTCCTTAGAAACAGAGATTTAGGCCTTGTCTTCTCAACTGCCAATTTGAAGCCTGTCATGGAGTCAGCCTAGCCTTCTCAGTAGAACTATTCCAGTGACTGACTCTACCTGTGGGTAGATCTGGACCTACTTTCTTGGTATTCCAATTGGGATTATAGGTAGCCATTTTTTTCCTTATGCCAGGGAATTAATTTTGAATTAATTTCCCAGCCTGTTGGAGACATGGGGCAACATACTCTCTTCTGTAACTACTTCCAGCTAAAACTAGGACATCATTGTTAGGAATGCTAGAAAGGTTGGAATGCTAGTTGAAGGCCAGGAGGGATTCAGGCAATTGTACATTCATCAGAAGCATCTGGTTAGCTGACCCAGCTGAAGAGACAGGGAACAAATTACATCAGCTGGACTGGTTCACACCAGCTTTCAGCAAGTTCAGAGCTCAGCAGTTTGCAGTCCTCAGCTGATTCCTGGATTATGTCTGTCAGCCAAGTGGAAACCTTCTGAGACAGATATGGACCAGAGGTACAAGTTAGTTTCGGAACTTAAAGAAAAATCTTACATTTGGAACTTTCAGGCCCATAGTCCTGGTAATTAGGGGAGGGGAGGAATCCCAAGACCAGGAAAGAACAAGAGAAAGATAGAGAAAGAAGACGAGGGGGTGGAGGGAAATCCTGTCCTTCGGCATAGACAGATGGAGAAACTTAGCTGGAGTCCATTGGACCTGTAAGCGGTGGGTCTGAGTCTTGTGACTCGTCAGTTCTCTGAAGCATACATGCATTCTTTTAGTTTACAAAAAGATATAAAGGTTTTAGATATATTATCATTATCACTGATTGTAATCTATAGTAAAATCCATATTGTAGAAAAAGCAGATAAAACGTGTCTTTAAGAAATCTCAGTATAGGCTGGGCAGTGGTGTCGCACGCCTTTAATCCCAGCACTTGGGAGGCAGAGGCAGGCAGATTTCTGAGTTCGAGGCCAGCCTGGTCTACTGAGTGAGTTCCAGGACAGCCAGGGCTACACAGGGAAACCCTGTCTCGAAAAACCAACCAACCAACCAACCAACAAACAAACAAACAAAATCTCAGTATAACAATAGCATAGATGGGGGGGGGAAGAAGTCTGAAACATTTTTCATATACATTAAATCACTTTTTATATCTTTACAACTTGCATTTATGTATCTTGGAACATTTTCTTAGACTCTTAGAACTTGCATAAACTTTAATCCTTTTTCCCTCTAATTATTTATCAGAGGTATGAGTAGGTATTATCAGGAATAATTATTATAAAACATGTTCCTTTAGTGAAAAGTTATATCTGAAACCTGTTTGTCCTTTACTATGAAGCATGTTAGCAAGGGAAACCTGTCTGCCTTTTCTTAACAAAAGACCTAGTAGCTCTCAAAAAAGTGAGGCTTGACTTTTATATATGAAATAAACTAATAAGGTGGCTGCAGCCTTGGTGGAAGGAGCTGGTTACCTGCTGCTGTTAAACGCTCAAAGCTATAGTTAGTCTAGCCATCAATGCCATCAGAGATCTGAGAAGGATAAATTATAGCAGGAAGTATAATCCAAATGGCCTCTGTTTCAGTTAAAATGACAGAATTTCTTATTACTTAGATGGTTGCCCTAGGCTCCAGTGATCTTGGTGGATGGGGAGTGGTGGTTGGTCTTCAGCTGCCATATAGAATAGCATTTAATCTTCAGCTGATGTTTTTTTTTTAAAAAAATTTATTTATTTTTTCTCAAATCGTAATTCATTCACACAGGGGTTATAAACACAGAAAGACAGGATGTGGGGAAGGGGATGACACTGAAGTGTGGGTGTTCAGGGGGAATACAGATATCTTTCAGAACCACATATCGGCTGGGTGAAGGTTCAGGGGACAGGTCACTATGACTCTGCCTATGACTCACTTGTCCTTATCTAAGTTGGTATTGTCTGCCAAGGCTACCTATTTACAAGGTCTATGACTACTCGGGCTGGTAAATTTCCACAAAAGCTGCCTGTTCAGCTGATGTTTTAAAGACAAAAATCCTAGCTGTTTAATTTTACCAAATGAAGACTCAGGAGCCAGATGCTGTGGTGAAAGCCTGCTAGCTCAGAGAGGGAGAGAAAGCACACAGCTGACCTTCTAACTTTATGACATTCCAGAAGGAAAAAGTTCCTTCTCCACACTGTCTTAAATACCCTTCAACTCAATGTCCCTCCTTTCTACTTCCTTTTGTGTACTTCCTGTCAACTGGTTGGTTGCTTCACCTCTTAACTTATCATTGACTTAGTTTAGCTCTTGTCTACAGAATCTTGGGTTAAAGATGTGTGCTAGGACTGAGACACACCCACAAAAAGGCTTTTCCAGTTCACAATCTTGGGGCTCATAATGTGATCAAATATCCTGCAACAGACACATAGTTCCTTGGACCTTCAGCTGTCAGATTCAGGTCTGAGAGATTTTTCTGTAGAGGAACAACTTGGGGGCCTGAACAGGCAGAGTAAGGCAACCAACCCAAAAGTGTCCACATCTAGAGGAGAACCCTAGTGCAGTCAAGTCATGAGGAAGCTTTGCCCTATGATTAGTGTTACCACAGTTCAAATTGTGTCATTGTGGCCCATTTATTTTCTTTGGGGACCATCGGGCTCCCATTAAGAAGGAGCATATCTATTATGGGAAGCTTAAAAATTTTAAATGCCATATTCAGCAGATCTCTGACAAGTTTGAGGACCATTATCTATTAAATATATCTAAGCTAAACAAACTTTGCTTGTTTTTAGATACTTGCTTTCGGCTTGACCTTGGAGACATATACAACAGGCTAAATAAGACTTATTTCTGTGATTAATTACATTAGTACTTACCATATTACAAGTATAGTTCTAAGCATACTTTAATGGTTTATAATAAAAAAAATCACAGTTTCTGAGTGCAACTCTTCTAATATCAAAATAAAATTCCTAAATAATAATATAGTTCTAGGGAGATTGGCAACTTTACTTTTCTGGTCCTTATATAGTGCACCATTACAGAACATCACAATTTCTTGTATGACTCAGTTTATCAAAATAGCAAAAGCTTAACAAAGTTAGCATAGGCAAGAAGATTAGACATTCATTCTTAAATTAGGCTCTGTTATCCTGAATAGACCTTAGGTAAGCAAAGACTCTTTTCCAGACTGCTTAGTTCATTGTCTTGCTACATCATAAGATAGGAATACCCCAGTCTCTGATGTTTAGTGTTTGATGCTCATAGCTGTGGCCCTGATATTTAGCCTTTTGTTTATCTATTTATCAAGATTACATATTAATAAAGACATCATAACAATATATCTTATAAACTTAAAATGTCCCACAGCCTTATAAATTTAAATAATTTAAAAAGCTGCTCCTTAAAAAAATATCCAGTTTGCTGGGTATGGTGCTGCACACCTTTAATCCCAATGCTTAGGAGGCAAATCAGGTAGATTTCTGTGAGTTCGAGGCCAACCTGGTCTACAGAGTGAGTTCCAGGATAGCCAGGACTACATAGAGAAACCCTGTTTTAAAAAAACAAAACAAAAAAAAATGAACAAGCAAAAAAGGATTCAATGTTTTTCCCATTTAAAATTTCTGTAAATTTCCAAAATTTGCTCTTAAAAAAATTTAAAGTCTCTCAATTGTGGGCTCCTGCAATATAAAAAATAAAGTACCTTTTTTATTCAAGAGTGAAGATACAGGTCAAAACCATGATCTGCTCAAGGCAAAATCAAGTTCCAACCATACAAACAATTCAGTGTTCGATATCTGAAATCCCTCTGGGGCTTGGGTCACCTCTCTGGCCCCACTCTTGGTAGCATACACAGCCCACCTTCTAGGTCCCAGCCAGCTCCAGGACTCCTTCACTTCTTCAAAACCAGTACCACCTGCGTGACTTTTTTAAAATTTCTTTTTATTTTATGTGCATTGGTGTTTGGCCTGCATGTATGTCTGTGTGAGGGTGTCATATCACCTGTAATTGGAGTTACAGACAGTTGTAAGCTGCCATGTGGGTGCTGAAAATTGAACCTGCTAATTATTAATATATTTACATTTATGACAGAATCTCCTGAAGTCTTTAATAGTTTATCCCACAAGGTCTCAGACGTTATGGACATGGCTTCAAGAGACTGCCTGGATTGTGATATGATAACCACTGGGAAACACAGTGGACAGAACTGGACACCCTCAGAGTCAAATGACTTATCTAAATCAAGGTAAGTCATTTCTCATGTTACACGTATCCATTCCACAGAGAAAAAAGCCCTGTGTCTTTTGGGTTTGAAAACCAGACTGACTCCGCCCAAGTTGCCATGGAGACCATAGAGGCCATAGGGAACTGTTTGGACTATAGGTGAACTCTAATTTTTAAAAATAATATATGACTGCTAGATTCTTCGTCAGATTTCTGACTACATTGACAGCTAAGGTAAAGTAACTTGACAGCTAAAAACCAGACCTCTAAACTCAGTTTCTAGCAACTAGGTGAGAAGTAAGCTTTCACAGATGTAATCTGTTACTTCCTTACCTAAAATCATTTCCATCAATTAAATGCTTCATATTTCCTCTTCTCATTATGCCACTGTCCTAACATTATTAGAGTTCTTATAAAATTGCCTAACTCTAATGAAACATTCCACTATATGATCTAACTTTATAATCACAGATTCTTGTTCCTTCTGCTCTGAAAAAGCTTATATTAAAGACTGTACACGTTGTTAACTCATGTTGTTATCTCTTTTGTAAACTTATAAGCTACAGAAAGCCCACTCAGATCTACCTCTCATGGACCAAATAGACTCCACTCAGATAAGTACATCTGCCTAAAGTTCCCACTTACTACCTATTCCAGAGCGTGGGATTCGTCTGGGTTTCAAATGTACATCTAAGAAAAAAAAATTCTGTCTTCCAAATGTACTTAATCTCTACCTATAATAAATATATATGTGTGTGTTTCAGCATCTTGTCAAGTCCAGGCACTTACTACATCTAGGACAGCCCCAGAGAAGCAACCTCCAGATGTTCCAATCTCCTCTAACAGACAGAGATGCTTCTACTGGGCCTGTTCCTTCTGATCTATCCACAGAAGGTTCCATAGACCCTGGACAACAAGAAAACAGCCAACTCCTAAGACTGGACAAACATCCTCATACCTGTTCTTTTAGGTTTCCTAGAGACACGTCACCCAGCAGGAAGTAGTAGCTAAAGATCACGACGACCCTATTCCTGCTTCACCATCACCTCTTTCTAATTTTTTCCTTTTTAATTAAACCAAAATGGAGGAATGTTAGTGTTTTGTCTAAGTTCCACCCCACAGTTACCTGGAAACAGCCAGGTATGACTGACTCTATGAGAGAGGCTGCTTGCCCCTCTGCTCTCTCTTTCTCTTGCCCTTGCTTTCCTGCTCCCCTTCTTTCCCCATTCCCTTCCCCCATCTCTCCCTGTGCTCATGGCCGGCCTCTACTTCTCAACTTTCTCTCTTTCTGCCTTTCTCTGCCTCTGCTAGCCTCTTAACTCCCCTCCCCATGCCCTGAATAGACTCTATTCTATACTATACCATCGTGTGGCTGGTCCCTCAGGGGGAAGGGATGCCCCAGCATGGGCCTGTAGAGGCACCCCCTTCCACCATACCTCACCACACATCCACCAAAACATATCCTCTCCTTATCTTTATGTTTTTATAAACACATCATTATCCATACCCAAATGATCCAGTGGCCAAAAAGCTCAGAGATAAATTTTGAGCCCCAGGCCATCACTGGCAGCAACAGAAACAGCAAAAATAAAACCCAGAAACATAGACTACAGTAAGTTCACACATTCAAAGAAGACTAGTCAGAACCAGGCAGCAGTAATGTACACCTTTAATCCCAGCTCTTGGGAAGCAGAGGCAGGTAGATCTCTAAAAGCTCAAGGCCAGCCTGGTCTAAAGAGTGAGTTCTAGGACAGCTAAAGCTAATACATGTCTCCAAACAAACAAACAAACAACAAAAACCAATCAACCAACTACCACCACCACCAACAACAAAATCTGCCCAACTCCATATTTGCAACACAGACCCATTCATACACACAAAACATAAAACTTCCTCTACCTCCTTTAGTGATGTAATTCCAGGAGGTAGAAGAGCCAATGCCCAGCAAGCTGTACTGTCTTCCTCCATCAGAGAAGAGGGAAAGGCAATAGAACCTTTTGGTACAACAGGAGGCTAGAAGAGCAACAGCTGAGTGACTTTATGAGCCTCAGTAGTAACTGGTTACGGGTCATGGGTCTAGAGCTGCAGCTTCAGCCACACAGCGGTGCTACACCAGGGCTAGCTGCAGCAGGTTCTCTTCAGCCTCAGCCACACAGCGGTGCTACACCAGGGCTAGCTGCAGCAGGTTCTCTTCAGCATGGCACCTCCTCGATTTTCTTCAAAGCTGCCCACTGAGCTCCAAGTCAGAACATAAAAAGGCAGGTTCAGAGACAAGGCAAGACACACAACAAAAATAATGGGAAAAAAAGAAAAAGGACAATGACACCAGCAATTCTCCTTCAGAGGTCCTGACCAAGAGAAATACTCTTAACAAATAGTAGGTCGCTCTTTCTTTTTTCTTTTCCTTTTTTTTGTTTTGTTTTAGTTTTTTGTTTTGTTTTTCAAGACAGGGTTTCTCTGTGTAGCCTTGGCTATCCTGGAACTCACTCTGTAGACCAGGCTGGCCTCGAACTCAGAAATCCACCTGCCTCTGCCTCCCAAGTGCTGGGATTAATGTTTTCTTTTTTTTTTTTTAAATAGCCTCCCTGAACATTCCAGATGCTAGGAACCCACCAGAGGCCAGGCTACTCTGAGTTCTACTCAGCTCCTGGAATGCCTGACATCTCATGCTAGGTTTGGCCCCCAGTGTTGTGGGATGTCCTTGTGGTTCCCCCCAGCTCTGTTGTGCTGCCTAGGCATTGAAACCCTGCTGACGGGTGCCTAGGTTCCAGGCCTTTCCAAGTTCTTCAGATCCTCATCTCACCAGGGTGTCCTCAGGGCTCCAAAATAGGTCAGAAGAGAAAAACACTGGTGGCTCTGGCTGAACTCTCTATTAATTAGAAATAACCAGTGGATCATGAGGTGTCTCCCTTTGCCCTGGACAAAAGACTGTAGGGCCTCATCAGACCCCCTATGTTTCCAGATCAAGATCCCCCAGAAGCAAAATTCAGAAACCTCCTGGGGGGCAGGGTGAATCGAGGATTGAAAAATGCTTGTTGTTTTCCTTTGGAGTACAGCTGTTCACCTGGGAAGTTTACAGAGTAGAAATTGTAGACCCAGAGTGAAGAGACCCACTTCAGCAGAATTTGGGTGGTCCATCTCCCTCGGGCCTCCAAATGTTAAACCTGAAAATGGTGACAGGAAAAAACAGTTCCTCAATTTTGAGTCAAATTTGAATTGAGCTTTAATGGACTCTGGCCAAGTCCATTCTGGGGTTCTCAGGAAACGGTGAAGAGTCATGTTTTGAAGAGGCCTAAAAAGAGAATAGGGACAGTGCGTTTCCTATTAGGTCCAACCAGGGACAAGGATGTATCCTGACGTATTTCCTGCCTTATGTACTCCCTGCCTTTTAACTCTCAAACCCTAGGATAAATGGCTGAAGTGTGCCTACTTAACATATATCAAAGAGGGACCTGGCTGCTAGGTGCTCCCAGCAGTATTCAGTCCTGACCTGTTAAAGGACATGACTGGCATTTTCTGCCCCTACCCTAAACTTCTCCAGCCCAGAGGCTGGGCTTCCCTTCCCCAGCTGCCCTTCCCTATATAATCCAATTATTCTGGTTACCCATCCTCTTTGGGCCTCCTGGAGGCTGTACTTGATTCCTCTCTCTCCTCTCTCCTGTCCCCTCCCCTTTCTCCTTTCTCAGAGCCACGACCCTCTGGACTCTTCCAGATATGTCTGCTTCTGGTTATTTTATTCTTCTATTTCCTTTTTACTTCTTTTCATTCACCATCTATAGCCAGTCAAGCACATCTAGTGCAAACAAACTTACCTAGGGGAGTGAAAACATGTGTCTTGTTATTTCCAAAGAACCATATCCCCCAGCATTCCTGTTATCTGTCCTTGGGCAAGTGGGGCTTACAAGTCAACGTTGGCTTTTGAGCCTACTATAGAAAGAGTGCAGACGTGGAGAGGATGGTTAAGAGGATCAGTCTACCATGGCTACAGACCCTATTTTCCCACTATGGTTGAAAATTGAGGATAATAGGTCCCTAAAGCCTGTGGGGGATCTGCTGTTGTGTATATGACTCTCAGAGAGGAAATCCTAGTAGGAGCACAGTTTCGAAGTTTCTAATTTCTGGTTCCTGCAGAGGGCACCAAATGCAAGTGAGCAGCTCCTACTGGCTATTTCTACACACACACACACACAC
>NW_021620506.1:1272675-1315910 GCF_004785775.1 Grammomys surdaster | reverse complement strand
AAGTGAGCAGCTCCTACTGGCTATTTCTACACACACACACACACACACACACACACACACACACACACACTCCTCTGATATGTAGTTTGCTTCCTTTCCCCCCTCAGTTCTAAAAGAAACTTGAGGCAGAAGAAAAGAATTGTTTGGCTTATGGGTTATAGCCCACCACCCAGGGAAGCCAGGATAGGAACTCAAGGCAGGAGCCTGAAGCAGTAACCATGGAGGAACGCAGGAACACTGCTCACTCCCTCCGCCTGCCTCAGCTGTTTTTCTTACACAGGTGAGGCCAGCTGCCCAGGAGTAGCATCACCTATAGTGGGCTGGGTCCTCCCATAACAAGTAGAAATCAAGAAAATACCCCCACAGACATGCCCACAGGACAATCTGATAGAACCAACTCCATAATTAAGACTCCTTCTTTCCAGGTGTGTCAAGTTGACAGTCGAAGCTATGACATCTTCCATACCCCAATGGCATTCCAGATTCCAAATACCGTAACAAACCTCCCAAAAGTTAGATTAAATAACAACCACTTTATAAAGTGGCATGGAATTTGTTGACTAAGGTTTGGGATCACATTTGGCTGGGCAGATGTGCTTTGGTGGCTCCCTTCACCTGTGTGGCACCCTGATGAACATCTGGGACCATCAGGCACTGGGCCTACATGGCTTTGCCCAGCCATCTCAGGGTAATTGGCTTTCTTCTGGAAAAACTGGCTCCCTCTAGGTGTGTTCTGAGAAGCTGTATGACCTATGACCTCATCTGAGGAAGTCACAGTATTCTATAGGTCAAGGCAGTCCCTCCCCCATTCAAAAGGAGGAAGCCTAGACTTCAGAGCTGTAATGAATGCATATTTAAAACCTGCTCCACCCCTAGCCCCCACTTTTCATTCACTTCTGCCTCATCTACTGTTCCCAGATGCACCATTGGGAACTGGAGACATCAGGGCCTTGCAAGAAAAAGTGTCATAAATGACTCCACAAAAGCGAGGAGAAGTGGGACAGGACCACTACCATGTCCCTGAGTGGACCCTCAGATAAAGGCCATGTGGGTTCACTCCCTCCGCAGCTCAGTGGAGTTGGTGTTAGGTCTCAAACCTAGGACAAGCTGTGTTGACTATTTAGCATATCAAAGCAGACTCGGCCCCCCAGGTTCTCCCAGCATCCCCAGGTATGTCTAGCATACCCTACTGCTTACCCTAAACTTCCCCAGATGCCCTTTTCTATATAATGCAGCCATTTTGGTTTGCCTGGTCTTTGGCCTACTTTTACTCTCTAAGCCAGTCTCTTGGCCAAGGCCAGGGATCTTGATTGGTGGCTTCCCCACCCTCCCTCCCTCACCCCACCCCCAATCTGGCCCAGCTCAGTTTGGCCACTCTGGATCCTCCCAGATGTGTCTGCCTCTGGGTATGCTGTCCCTTTTATCTACAAAAAAACCTTCTCCTCTGTATACCTAGAAGTAGTCATGTCCTTCCTTTTTTATTTTTTATTTTTTTCATTTGTGAAACAAGGTCTCACTGAGTTGATTTGGGTGGCTTTGAACTTGTTATGTAGCATAAGCTAGCCTGAATTCATGGCCCTCCTGTGTCAGCCTCCAAGTCCTGGGATCATAGGTGAGTGCTACCACACCCAGCTTTACTCTATGACATGTGTTAAGGAACCTTTGCCCCGGAAACCTCTGGCACACATAGAGTGTTGAAGTGAGATCCTTGGTCAGTGGCCAAGGGGCTTGACCCAGGAGCTGCTCTCACCACACAGGTGGAGAACTGAACTTTACTCATGATTTAGACTGTCTTGCTCTACTACACAAGATGGACAGGGTTGAATTCTCCGGAGCAGTCACTGAGGTATAGGCTGACCCATCAATCATGATGAGCTTTGGAGGTTCTCCATCGATATGCCCAGGGTGCTCTCCGTGTTGCTATTAACGGTGATGGATACTTGTGTGTTGCAGGAAATATTCTGTCCCACCATGTTCCCTAAGTACCGGTTGCTAGGCTTTCTCTAGAGCCCATACTTTGTTTACACATACATCATGTAACTTTACAGCTGGGTAGTGAGGAGTCCTGGCCTGACCTCTGACAGGTTGTGTCCCAGGGAGTAAATTGGGTAGAACATGGGGCTCTCTTACTGATTGATGAACCCATCAAAAGGCAGTACTGAAAATGTAAAACCTTAGCCAAGAAGGAGTCAAAGGCACCTATGCCTCTAGCATTTACCAGACTGCCTTAGCAGACACCACAAAGACAGCCTTAAAAACAAACAAAACAAAACAAAACAAAACAAAAGAAGAAGCGACATTACTTTTTCCACCAGCTAGCTGTTGTCACTGCAGTTCAAAGTGGCATTTCCTCTCCAGAGTGGTTGCTGCTGCCTTTTCAGTGATCTCCAGCTTTGCTTTGTTACTGTTATCACCTGACACTCCGATAGAGGCCAGTCTTTGGGACTGAACGTACAGCCTGTTAATCCTTCCTGCCTCAAAAGCCCATCAGTGTGAATGGAGCATCACTGTTGTTGCCTAGGAGATTTGGCCTTATGGTCATGCTACCATAGAAAAGCAGTTTCAACTTCTAGCTTAAACACAGAATTGCCTCTCTCTCCTCTTTTTCTTCCTCTCCTTCTCCCTCTTCCCTTTCTCCTCCCTCCCCTCCCTCTCTCTTTTTTCTCTCCTTCTCTCTCCTTTCCCTCTTCCTCTCTCTCTCCTTTCCCCTCTCTCCTGTTTTATTTCCCTCCTTCTTTCTACATGTGTGTATGTGTGCAGGTACATGTGTGTGAAGGTTAGAGGACAATGGGTTTTGTTCCTCCTTTTTCTTTTCTGGAGACAGGGTCTCTCATTACCCTGGGACTCACTAAATAGGCTTGGCTGGATGCTAGACACTGAGCCCAGGGAGCCACCTGAATCTGCCTCCTTGGTGACGATATTACAAGTGCACACCCCCATGCCCAGCTTTATTTATTTATTTTTTTAAACATTGATTCTGGAGATAGTACTCAGGAGAGTCCTGGTGCTTGTCTGGCAAGCCCTTTACAGACTGACGTTCCCAGCTCCTAGCCTCAGAATTCCTGATAGGTTTCCAGGCAAAACACTTCATATGTATCTCAACTCTGGAGTCTCCAAAGAAGCAGGCCTGCACCCACTTTGCCATGGGGTCTGATGTCAATACACTTTGTGTAGCCTGCTGTGTTCTGAGCCAAGATCATCACTGTTTAATTTACAGTCAGCTTATATGCATCTTTCTTCAAATCTTGTCCCCTCTGTCTTGGCATGAAGAGCTGTCCCTTGTCCTGGTATTTTGTCTCCCTGCAAGTGAAGGAACCTACTTTGGTGGGGTTTTTTTGTTTGTTTTGTTTTTGTTGGTGGAACATACCAGCAGGGAAACTGTGCAGCAATATAAGAACCATTGCCTTCCCCCCCCCCCCATTTTGCAGTAAGAGCTATGGTCCAAACCGGTCCCCAAATCAACTCTCATAACCAGCTTTAGGGGAGAAAGAAAAACACTGCTGGCTCTCTAGATAGGTGATTTATTAGACCCAAGCCAGTAAATAATAATCCAAATATGGAAATCCAATCCCCACCCCCTAAACTCCTCCTCATCTTTCTTCAGCTGTGGTACCTTGTGAGCCAGCCTTTCTTACTAGATCATACAGAACCTGTCTAGAGCTTGATATGCACAGTATTCCTGAACATCTATTACAAGTGGCTGATGGCCTGTCAGAAAGAGAGAAGATTCAGAGTGATGGCCACTGGGATGGAGAATGTTTGCATCTATGATAGTTAGCTTTGTCAACTCAACACAGTCTAGAATCACCTTGGAAGAGAGTTTTGATGAAGAATTGTCTAGATCTGTGGGGCTGTCGTTGAGGGACTGTCTAGAATATGTTCATTGAAGACCCAGCCCACTGTGGGTGGCACCATTCCCTAGGCAGTGAGCCTGAACTAAGAGTGGAGAATGTGATCTAAGTACACACACACACACACACACATACACACACACATACACACACACGTGCACACGTGTGTGTCAGTTTCTCAATTAGCTCTAGACTGTGGATGTGACTAACCGCTTCAAGTTTCCACCACCCTGACCTCCCCACAATGGACTGTAGCCTATAATTGTAAGTAAAAACAAACCCTTTATCCCCTAAACTCTTCTTTTAAAATATTTTTAAATTACAGTTATTTGTCTTCTGTGTATAAGTATGTGTGCACATACATGCTGTGGTGTGCATGTAGAGCTCAGAGAACATGTTGGTTCTTCCTCCACCATGTGGGTTATAGGGATTGGACTCAGGTCATCAAGCCCAGTGGCAAGTGCCTTTACCTGTTGAACCACCTCACTACCCTACCCCATGCCGCCCCCTGTGATCAGCCAGGTAGCCATTACGTTTCTAGAGAGTTCTCAGATAGACTAAATGTAATATTGTGAGCTTTGCCAGCATGTGTTCAGGAACCCAGCTCTGATTGACTCAGCAGACACCATGTTTCTGATTGTCTAAAAACAGGCCTGGGACCCAAAACAGGCCAAGTAGTCTAAAGGCAAGATTTAACTGGAGGCTTTGAGGTTGAGAACCTGTGAATAGTTGTTTTCTATTCCTCTGAATCTTGCTGGGGAGCAGATAGAGCATGAAGCTACACTGTAGTCAGCTCACACAAAAGAGACCCTGCCACAGAAAGGATACAGAGAAATGAAGCAGGACCCTTCACCAAATTCTGCCTACCTACCACTAGACACTTCAGTTGTGACTCGATAAATACCACCCTGTGACTGGTATAACCTTGTTTGATTGCTAGTCGCATCTCTGAAGACCTAGCTAGTCATAATCTCAGCCACTTATGGGCCAGCTGAGGGAATCCCTTGCCATCTCTGTAGAGTGACCTGTCAGGGTTACAGAGCATCTACACAGACAAGCTGGTGGAGTTGGAAGAAAGTACAGCCTCTGGCTAACTCTTTCTACTGAGGCTAGGAGAGGTGCTTCATTTGGTGTGAATTTAGGGAGTGTCTACCCATGTTCTCACCATACTGTAGCCCCTCATCTATCTCCATGCTGGCCATAAAATTACCTCAGGGGGACAGTTATCTGGCACATGTGTACTCTGTGGCTGCCTGTGAAGAGGGTCAAGCCACCCAAGGCCTCAAGTGCTGCTCCCCAAGATGTGGGACTCAGGAAAGAATGCCTCTTAGCTAGATCTTCAGGTGGTACTAAATTGCCACTCATCTTAAACAGGACCTCAAGCAGGGTTAGAGCCAGGACTGTGCTGGCAAGCCTCACTACCCACCAGGGACATCAGTTTCCTCCAGTATCCTCAAGGAAGCTGGGCGCTCTGTGAATCCAGACATCTGAATCAGGGAAGTAGAATTGAACCCAGTCTTTCTACTCCATCCAGGATCAGTAAGCACTTGCCACAGCACCCAAGGGAGAGTGGGCCACAGCCAAGAATCACCTTTATTCCTTGTTTGCCCACCCGGAAGCTCCAGAAGAGTAAATAGCATAGATGTCTGCCTGTGAAGACAGCCTCAGGCTGATTTCTCTCAGGAAATACAGTTCACAGCTCTGACTTGCTGGGTGAGAAGGTGCCACCTGCTGAGTTCCCAAGACTTAGGCTCACTGAAGAGCTTTGAACAGCCCAGAGGCAGCCTATGTAGTGGCAAGGCAGGTGTGAGTATTGGGGAGGGGGACAAAAAGCAATGTTTTCCCCAAATAGAGCCAAACCCCATTCAGGAATTATGGGAAAGGCAGTTATCAGATATGCAGGGTTTAGGAAAAAGAATCCCAGGAAAAAGGAAGAGGTTGGGCACACAATGAGGGAACAAGGGGTATGCAAGATGTGCATGGAAGAGGGTCACAGGGCCCTTCCTGCAGCCAACAATGACTCAGCTGTGGAGACCCAAACCAGGGAAGCCAGCATGAGGAAATATCAGCACATGCCCTTGTGAGGATGTTTGGGATGTGTCTCCCACACAGGACACAGTTGTGAAGGGCACTGTCAAGACAGAGGTCAAGATGCAGAGAGAGTCACAAGGTCAAGATGGCACCCTTGGAGAACTTCAAGAGGAAGAAGGTTTCTGTTCTGGTAGGGGTCACATGGCAAGTGACTCAGTTGAGTCTTCATCCTCTTCTTGGGACTAAGCTTGGACCTCGTGGCTTTCTCAGTACCTCTGACAGATCAACATGAAGTTGACCCAGGCTGTGGCCAGTTGAAGGGTCCCTCAGCAGGTCTGAAGTTGGGAGCTGCACCAAGAGAATATGCTCACCTCCTGTTTTGTGGTTTTTAAATCTTGAGAGACCCAACAGCTGGCTGCCTTGGGTCAGAATAGGTGTGCTTGGAGGTGCAGAAGCCTGGGCATGAGCACCCCTAAACCTGGATGAGACCAGAACAAACCACACCAGGCCTGTAGATACCTGTATGCTTAACAGTACTAAGCCAAATCCATGGCCTGAGCCAGCATCTTTCCAGAAGAGATAAGGCATTACAGCCAGCTGTTTAGCCAGATTGGGGGAGGGGGAGCAGTTTCTAGGGTGGGCACATAGAAGGTTCCTGGTTCTTTAAATTAAGACAGGATTCAGTGGTCCAAAACTCTTCCGGTCATACTGAGTTAAAAGCATGTCGTAGCAGCAAGAATATATCCTTGTTTTGTCACATGAAGGTCAATGGGCACTGTCCCAGGAGAGGGCAAGGCCAGCTTGATGTGAAGGGTAAAGAACAGCCATCGGTTCCATGGGCTGCAGCCCACCTGTTCCTGCAGTCTCTCACGTGAAGTATCGGCAGGGTGTGGAGTCGATGGAGCAGTACTGGGTACACCGAAGGTCTCCGTATGATCTGTGGGAGGCAAAGATACTGTTCAGGGCAGGGACAGCAGACAGCATAGTGGGCAGGAAAAAGCACACTCGGAAAAATGCACTAGATTTCCACAAACCTCGCAGGGCCAAAGTCTAGGAAGTCTTTGCTATTTGGGGTGTGGATCTCTGGAGTTTTCCACTTTAAGCTCTAGCAGAGGGACTAAGGTGGGAGGAATGGTTAGCCCCATGTTAATACATCCTCTAGGAGACACCCCCTTCTCAAGGCCTAAGTGTGTCCCATGCTGTTTCCGAGATCGCTCTCTAGTAATGCAAATGTCCTCTATTTGTGCTCAATGGACAGCATCCGCCTGGTTCAGCTCGTGAGCTCTTGAAATTTGGTTAGTGTGACTGAAGAACTGAATTTAAAAATTCTAATGATTGTAAAATTGAATAGCTACATGGAATAGGGGCTGCCATGTTGGGCAGTGTAATCCACACATCTGCAAATCCAAGTGATAATCCTTAAACAGTGTCTTACCCACATACACTCTCAACTGTCTCTTGTAGGTTTCTAGAGAGTAAAGTAACAGCTCTGGTGACCTAGTGAATAAGCCCCAGGCTCTCTTCAGCCCTTAGCTCCCTGTCAGAGGATACTACAGGACTCTATGGAGCCATTCAGCAGCTCAGTCTAGGTAGATCCAGTAGGTGGCTGGGAGGAGCCTTCCTTAGTTCAGGCAGCATGAACACACACACACACACACACACACACACACACACACAGAGTGGGATCCTGGCTAAGCCTACCCAGAGTTGGAGTCTGGGGGTGGCTGGAGGTAGGTTGCATAGGCTGATATATGTTGGAGATTGAGGGTTGAGGGGACCCCTGAGAGTGTGGGACAGAGGTAACCGAGGGAAAGGTGTTGTCTACTTCCCAGCCTGCTGAAGGACAGCCAGAAGGTAAGCAATGAAGGCAATAAACCTGAGCAATTGGACTCATGAGAGACTAGACGAGGTAAGAGTTCAGCTGCTGCAGGATATTTGATCACACTGTGAACCCCTGAGATTGTGTTGTTTACTGGAAAATCCTGTTTCTAGTTGTGGCATGGCTCAGCCCTGAGCACACAACTTTAATCCCTCTGGCTGGAATACAGACACACCCTTAGTACACACTTTTAATCTCAAACAATGAAGGTAAAGTTAATTTGTAGAAGGAAGCACCCATGTTTGAAAATGATGTCTAATTGGGTGGCAGACAAAGTGACAAATCCGAGAAAGATTTGACAGGATGAGACAGGAAATTCCCAACTCTCAGGAGAACAGAGAGAGGAAAGGAAAGCTACCTAAGAGAACAGTGCAGATAGAGAAAGAGAAAAAGGAGGAAGGCAGTTTTACCAGGAGAGTTTTACAGAGACAGGGTGAAGAGAGAGCAAGCTAGACACAGGTGAGGACAGAATGAGCCAGACAATGAGAGGGAGCCAGAAGATTAGAACAGATTGTCAGAGTTAATGTGAGGCCAAGCAAAGAAATTCAGGAGAGGCCGAGAGAGAAGTTTTGAGTCGGAATAGCTGAGTTGACCAGCCAGCTAGAGTTCAGAAAGATCTAGAAAGGATGAGCTTATTCAGCAGCAAGTCTCAGAGGCTGAAAACATTCTAGGCTTGAAGGACTAGGCCTAGGTTAGCAGACAGAGGCAGTAAGCCTCAGAGACAATTACATCGGACAAATAAAAGTTACTTTACAGTCAGCAGGTAAATGGCCCCTAGAGCACCATACAGCTGACTCCACTGGGCTCAGATGAGTACAGTAGCAACTAGAGCTATTCTGACTGGAAGGTTATGTTCTGGTCAGGGAGCTGGGGTCTTTAGGTAGCTTGGAAGACACTATGGTGGAAGCTAGGACACGAACACATTTGATTACTCACTGGGGATTCTCTGAGGTGGCTAGCGTGGTCCTTGAAGGGGACAGTTTCTTGGAGGGACCACGAACGGGCAAGATTAGACATTTTTCCTTTTCCTTTTTAAAAATTATGTGTATGTGTCTTTCTCTGTGTATCTCTCAGTATGAGTTTATATGTATGTATGTGGTATGTGTGTGTGTGTATGTGTGTATGGGGGGGTAGGAGTGTGCCGTGGTGTACGTGTGAAGGTCAGAGGTCAACTTTGTGGAGTCAGATCTCGACTTCCATATTTACATAGGTGCTGAGGATTGAACTCGGTCACCAGGCTTGCACGGCAAGTGCCTCTACCCACTGAGCCTTCTTGCTGACCTCATTTTTCTTAGTACGGAACCTTGGCTTACTGAGCTATATCCTTTTTTGTTGTTTGTCTGGTCGGTTTGGTTTTTTGGGTGTATTGAGACAGGCTTTCTCTGTGTAGTCCTAGAACTAAGAGATCTGCCTGCCTCTGCCTCCTAAGTGCTGGGATCAAAGGTGTGCACCACCATGCCCAGCTTTTCTGAGCTATATCTTAAGACTCTAACGTTACATATTAATTCTGGTCTGATCTTAGATTTGTGGAGGCGGGTACTGTGCTCTGGGAATTCGGCTGGGTGGACAGATGGAGGCTGTGAAATGTCCTTATGCTGCTTCTGCCCTCTTACCTTGTCCTCCCAGGCCACAACCCAGTCAGTACTGTGGCCAGCAGACCACAGTGCTGCTCTGCCCTGGCCCAGCATGTCACTGATGGCAAGACTGCCTGACCAAGGCCTCTCAAGCACTGTGGTGACCAGGGGAGACTGGACTCTCCCCTACTTCAGTGTTTACAAAGTACCAGGAACACAAACGTCCTTGAAAAAAATCTGTGAAGGAAAGCAGGGGAGGGGAGCTTCTGTTATAGTGTGGAAGGCCTCCCTACCCAGGGAGATAGGTCTCGCAGGTCAGGTAGCCAAAGTCAGAGCCGTCACAGTCCTCCACGCCCTGGTGCCGGTAACCATCTCCACAGTAGGCCCGATGACAGTCTAGAGGGACAAAAAGTATAGCTCTGAGAAGGGACGGGATGGAACAGGCTTCCCTACATAGTGAGGACTGGGTGGCCCAGAGGAGTCCCAGGAGCACCAGGAGAACTAGCACCCGTAAGGTTCAGACTCACCCGAGAGCAAGTGTCACACTGACATACCCTGAAGTAAGAACGGTGAGATGAAGGGTCTGTATAGCAAGCCTACCAGGGACAAGAACCTTCACGTCATCTGTAAAACTAAGACAGTGGCACTACCTCCCCTTCACAGAACCACTGTGGGGCATTGGTAAGGTAAGGCTTAGGAGACTGGAACAGTAGACCCAGTGAGAGGGCATGGGGGAAGGAAGCCTCTGTCAGCATAGAGCACTGGGGAGGCAAGCTACTACTAGGCTTGGCCTGGGTTCCTGAGGGACCATGCAACCTCCACAAAGACCTTTGCTTTCCTACAAGGAGCAGGACTCTAACCATCTATCCATCCATCCATTTATCCATCCACCTATCCACTCACTCATCTATCTACCCATCTATCCACCTGCCCTCCCACCTACATACCTACTACTCAGGGTCTAGTTATGTAGTCCACACTGGCCTTTGAGTTTTGGCGATCTTCCTGCTTCAGCTTTTCAAATCATAGGTATGTGCTACAATGCCTGACCCACCCTCATTTTTATAGGGCAAGGGGACCCCACTACTTTCTTTTTATTATGATGGCTCCTATTGAAGGGATCCTTAGAAAAGCCAGTACTCCATAGACTGTCATCCAAAAGTTGTCAGATGTCTGGTGCAGCTACATGGAGAGAGTAACAATGTCCCCCTGCCTTTCAACCCTACCCTAGGTGGATCTTCCTCTCAGTGTCTGTCATCTGACCCCTGAGCTCCTAGAGAGCAAGGACAGCAATGGTGTCTACACACTTTCAGCTCTGACCTCAGCAAACCAAGTCATGGATAGATGCACTGACCTCAAGCCACATCGAGACAACCTCTTTATACATCAGCTAGAGGCATCTCCGAAGACATGAACCACTGTCGTATAAAGCCTCTCTTACAGCCAAGAAAGCCAGGCTCAGCTAGAAATGGCCCTCTTCCTCCTTGATGAGCTGGGTGGCAACCGGAGCCAGCTGTTGAACCCTGTCCTGACTCTGAAAACTACTTCCTTCTCATCTCCTGCTCTGGTCCCCTTATGTAAAACAAATAAACAAGCAAACAAACAAACAAACAAAAAACACAACACAAAACAAAACAGCAAAAACCCCAGATCATTGAAAACTGCCAGAGCCAGCTCCTAGCCCTGTTCAAGAGTCTGGAGTCAGTGTTGGCTGACCCACCACTCTGTTGGCAGCTGACAGGGCTTGCACCTAGTATCTATCAGAAAATGAATTCTGATTCAGCCTTGGCTTCTCCTTCTGCTTTTCTCTTTAGTGTACAAAGTGAGGGCCGTCACCTTCTCCTCCTGAACTTGCAATCTGGGTTTCCAAGAAGTTGGGCTTGGAAGAAAGAGTGTCAGGGACAAGGAAGGCCTCTGGAGACATGACCCTGAACACCTCCTGTTGACATACTTGGATGAGGTAGGAATTAACATGTGGCCAGAGATCTCACCCTCTGCTCCCAGTACATTGTTCCTTGTCTTTGCCTAAAACCATCACAGCTAGTAGCCAAGGCTAACCCCCTCTGTCCCCGCCCCACCCCCAACCCTCTGGTCAAGCCTTCCAGGCTGGGCCCCACTCACCAATGCAGCCGTCACTCACGTCAGGATTACCATCGTCACACTCCTCCCCGGGCTGCAGGACCCCATCCCCACAGGTGCCATGCTGCTTTACGGTGTAACCCACAGGGTAGAAAGGGGTGAGCTGGCCAAAGAAACACAAAAACATTAATGATGGTAGCATGCCTAGGTAGCCACAAGAGAGGAGAGTCTCTGGTCCTGGAGCAGATGCTCTGGGTCTAGGAGGCATCCCTCATCTTCCTCCGAGGAGGGGGTGAGAGCGATCATCTTTCCCAAAGGGAATCCTGGCTCAAGATGAGCTTCTGTTTGGGCATGAGGCTGTAGAGGGCTGCTCAGGAGATGAAGGAGGGAGGCTGTCTGGCCCTCTCCTGCAGACACACAGCAAAAGCTCTATCGAATTTCAACTGTAGGAGTGTTTCTCTCCTGGCTAAGGACAGGGGGATCACAGCCCAAGGGGCCAGCCCCAGAGTACCTGGATGGGGAGCCAGCCAAGGCTATCTTTGAAGTACAAAGATCGCTGGTCTCTTCGAAAGGCAATGGCATTCTGGGTGTTCAGCTTCTCCAGCTCCTCCTGGTTGTTGACCACAAAAATCTGCCAGAGAACATAGTGGTCAGGGTTCAGAGAAGCTTCCCTGCAGGAAGGGCAGGGAGGGCCAGAGGAACTGACTCTGCTTCTCAGGGAGGACTGTCAAGCCAGGTCAGAATGTCTGAGTTGGAACCACAGCTATTTACCTTGATTTAACATATTTAAATGTTTTTAAAATCAGGCTACCAAGGCTTAGATGATGGTATGAAAGACACAGGTTAAGTAGTTTGTCGTCTGGAGATGACTCTTCAACAGTGGTCACACACAGTGATGATCATTACACCCAGTACTGTGTGTTGAACTCAGAGCACACAAGCAAGTACTCAACCACTGCACTCCAGCCTCAGGCCGAGTACAACTCTTTCAGACAATATAAGCTCAACCACATCAAAGTTAGACTTGAAAGTAAAGAATGTGGAAAATGTCCCTTAATGACCTCACATCCAAAGTAACAGTTTACCTGTTTTCCTTTGATCCTGCTCCCACTTTGCAATTTCCCATAGTGAGTGGGTAGCCATTGTGAAAAAGGAAAATGAAGTTTCCCCAAGTACATCATGAAGGCCTAAGATCAGATAGAGAGCATCCTCTGCACCCACCCAGACCATGCCCCAAGAGCCTTACCGCGGGAACTCGAGGGGAGCTGCGCCCATACATGGAGTCCCCGTAGGAGGGGTTATTCACATTCACAGGGGGTCCACAAAGGCATCTTCCTGGAGGGCCTGGAAATCCTCTTTCCCCTTTGAGTCCCATTACAAGTTGTCCTAGGAAGTAACAGACTGTTGTGTAACTAGAGCCAAGCAGGTCAGGTGATACGAGCAACCTGTATAAGGAAGAGAAGTTGAGAGCTCGGGGCAGGAGAAGCAGAGGGAGAGAGCCACAATGTAGCAGAATAAAGGAGAACCAATGGGGGTGGGGGGCTATGCCTCAATCCTGCTCCGAAGACAGACAATGTATCGAATCCTATAACTGCCTTAGTTTGACCACTAAGTAACAACCTATAAGAAAGATGAGGGGTTTGCTGTCCTCCAGCCCTGAGAGCCTCACCTAGAGGCTGAACCAAGCTAATAGATCATCTGTTGATTAGCTCTAGATTTCCTTGTTAGAGGACATGCCTTTTTTGTGACCATTATTGAAAAGATCATCTTGTAGATGGATATACAGTGGATGGAAAACTTTTATTGTATTAAATAATGATTGCTATTTATTTGAGGGAGAAGGGAAGTTGTACACACAAGGGCACACGGATGGTGGTCAGAGGATGAATTTTGAGAGTTAGGTCCTTCCTCCCACCATATAGAACCTGTAGACCGAACTCAGGCATCAGGGGTGGCCACAAGTGCCTTTGCCCATTGAGCCATCTTGCCAGTCCAACTGACACTTTTAAGTTTCTTACATAGAGGATATTTACAGGGGACTTTCTGAGTGTGTGTTTCTTACATTCCTCCTGGAAGAGAATAGAACATTTTCCCCTCCAACCCCGTCCCCACCTGGGGAGTTAAGACAAGTCAAGATACATCCTGGAAGAGTGTGGTTAGGAAATTCACTCTGTAGCAATGTCCTGGTCTGTAGTTCTCATGTTGACTCCCCCCTCCCCCACCCCTGAGGCAGGATTTCTTTGTGTAGCTCTGACTCAGGGCCCTGGTTGTCCTGGAACTCACTCTGTAGACCAAGCTGGCCTTGAACTCAGAGATCTGCTTCCTAAGTGCTGGAATCAAAGGTGTGTGCCACCATCTGTCTTCACTTTGACTTATAATCATCATTTATTTTTTTGCTATGCAGTCTGACTACATTGCCTAGCCTGGTCTTGAACTCTTGGCTTTAAGCAATCCTCCTGCCTCAGCCTCCAAAGTGGCTGGAACTTTAGGCATGTACCATTATACCCTATACCCAGTTTTGCCTTAACTTTTTTTTTTTATTAAACAGTGTTTTCCTCAAACAGTCTCACTCGGTAGCCCAGGCTGGGCAGGGACTTGCTATATAGCCCAAGCAATTCCCTTGTCTGTCCCAAGCACTGGTACCACAGACCTAAGCCACATTCCCAGACTCTTCACCTTGGCTTTTAAAGGCCTTGGTGCTTAAGTCACACCAAAACTGATTCCATACAGACCTCCAGACAGCTCTAGATTTGTCTTTATCAGTGCTATTGATGGAACCCAGGGCCTTTGCGTATGCTTGGTTTAGCACTCTGCCACTGAGTCACACTCCCAGCCCTTGGCTATACATAATTTTAAAAGTTTTTAGAGATGTTTCCATTGTGCCTTGTGATGGAGAACCACTAGGGAAATGGTATTTGTACAGGCTATCCCCCCTCAGCATCCATCCTCCCTTCTCCAAGGGTCTCTTAGGTTCCTTCTGTCCTCAGTTCAAACATCACCTCCTCCGAGAGAAGCCTGCCCAGATCCTCCCACTCTGTCACATTCACAGCTATCTGTTCTCGGTACTTCCCTTCCATTTACAAGCCTACACATTCTGAGACTATTCCATTAAGGTCTCTCTTCCCACAGGGTAAGTTGGACAAGGGCAGGCCACGGCTTGACGCATGTTGGGAACAGAATATCTGTTCGGTGATCGAGTAACTAGTTAGAGAGTAAAGTTCTTTGTGGAAGTCACACCTGTGGGACAGAAAGACGCTGAAACAGGAGGCATTTGACAGGATAAAGAGAGAGAGAAGGGGCAGGACAGATAGAGAAATTGCCTGCCCCTCCTCCGGCAACAGTAGGGACTGTTGGAAACCAAGTTGCCCTGAGTCTAAGGCAGTTCAGCTGGGGCAGCCAGGAATTGGAAACAGTGTCTGTAGATCCTAGACAGGCAGCATATAAAGCGAATCCAGGGTGCGACATCTGGTCAGGACCATAGGGATGATGCCACACAGTAGAAAGGACATAATGGAAGACGCACCCCACCTGCTTTAAGCCTTCCTGAGCTGGCTCACAAGCTGGTCCAACATCACATTAAGCTACAGTTCTAACAAAGAATCAGAATAGAGTTCTGTGGAAAAAGCATAGTCTTGGTTTTGATATTTTCAGATGACTCCAAAAAGACAAGGAGGAACTTGAGAGAGGCATCAGAGCAGCCTTCTGGAATGATCTATGACCTCAAAGCTCCACCAGAGCCATAGCCCCGGAAAGAGGTAGGGCTTTTCAGATATTCAGCTAATTAGTGGTGTGAGTGATATATGAATAATGTTTCACCCGACTCTGCCCCACTCCGATGACAGATCCAAAAACACGGGAGCTCCCAGGTACCATGTTGATTCATTCACATCCTGTCTGGATACAGGAAAGAGTGTCCACATTTATAATCATATTGTTGCAAATTACATCTTAAATTTTGTCTGTATTCCTTCCTCACTCCCATCCCCCCTTCCCCTGTAACCCGAGTAATTACGTCCCTGCCCTCTCCAACTCCAACACCAGCTGGCTCCATGGTGTTGAGACAGACCTGAGGTGGCCTCCCAACAGGATGTGGCAGGGAGCCTGCTGCCACCACTGCAGTTCCCCACCGCTTCCTCTTCCTCCCGGGTGTCAGAGGACATCCAGCATCCTGCCAGCTTCCTGTCATGATGCTCTGAAGGGCACAGCCTGAACTTCTTCGCCCCAGTGTAGCTGTCTTTGGCTACTTTGTGGGGTCTTCTTTTCTCCACCCTTCACAACCCCTTTCCTTCCACCCTTTAACCCCTAATCCTAGATAAAAGAGAAAAAAAGGACAGAGAGGAAAGGAAAGAGATCCCTGAATAAAGTTAGGGGTTGGAAAGGGGGGCAACGTTACTGTTAGACTACTTCCTGCTGATTAGGGGCATTGAGTTCCTTGGCGCAAGCTTGATCCTTGCTGTCTGGATACCTAATTTCTTCTTTGCACACGACTACTTAACTGCAACCTAGCAGAGTGCTAGCATTTATATACCCATTGAGAAGGTCCCAGAATTCCAAACACCATGCAATCACAGAAACTATCTGCAGCTGGCAAAATCATGCCCCTGCTAGAGCACAAGGCAAATCATAGTCAGCTGCTGTGGAAAATCTGAAGCAGCCCCGTATCCAACACCTGGTATTAAAATGAAACCATGATAACATATTTCTGTGTTTTTCTTTTTTCTTTTTCTTTCTTTCTTTCTTTCTTTCTTTCTTTCTTTCTTTCTTTCTTTTTTTTTTGGTTTTGTTTTGTTTTTCGAGACATGGTTTCTCTGTATAGTCCTGACTGTCCTGGAGCTCACTTGGTAGACCATGCTGGTTTCGAACTCAGAAATCTGCTGCCTCTGCCTCCCAAGTGCTTGTGTTTTTCAAAGAAAATGAAATTCCAAAATTCTTACTACACCCCAGCCTTAGTGCCATGCCCTATTTATTGTCAGAGGACCTCTCTCTCCATCTCTCCCGGGAGCTGCCTGTGGGAAGCAGGCCAAGAGGAGAGGATGAGAAGGCAGAGGAACCAGAATGACAACCAAAGGACTGTGTGTGGTTTCAGGAGCTACAGACAGAATCTAGACCACCAGCAAGCTCTGTGGTTTTGAGGAAGTCCAAGGTTCTTAGACATAAAAGGAAGGATTGTGATAGAGTGTCAGACAGAACACACTCTAACTTGTGCTCTCTTGAAAAAGGAGGATTTGATGAAGGAGGGCACAGTTTCTTCTGGAGTGGCTTTGTGGCTTTTTGTTTGATCTGGTTTTTTTGTTTGTTTGTTTGTTTTGTTTGTTTTTTTTTTCTAGGCCAGCCTTAGAACTTCCCATACTCTTAAAGGGATACGGAGCTATATCACAATATCTGGCAGGTTTGGGGCTTTATCAGATTAAAATGTGGGGAGTCACTTCAGAGGCCTGCGCAAACTCTATATTATTATCCAAGTTAAGCAGGGATGTCTCTTCTAAACCCCCACTTGCACTCCCTGCCCCCAGATTGTCACAAAGAGCTGGGAGACTGATCCACTCTCTCTCTGTCCTCTTCACCCCTTCTTCTGGGTAGCTCCTCAGAAAGGAAGGCATTTGAAAGGAAGGAATATGGAGGGAATATCAGTCTGAAGAGATGGCCTACAGTCCTGCTAGACTGCAGGTATAGTCCAGGAAGGACAGAGTGAGTCTCCATAGGGACTAGTCCCTGAGTGGTTCCATCCATCAGATGCCATGGGGGATGAGATGCTGACTCAGCTTTCAAGGTGGTTGGCATCCAGCAGGAAGATGAAACACATCTGTCAAAAGTGAGTCAGCTGGGGGTATAGCTTAGCATTAAAGAGTTTGTATATGAAGCCCTGGCCTGTGTTCAACATCCAATAAAACACACACACACACACAGTGGTCATATCATTTGCTGGGCTCAGTGGCACATGTCTGTAATCCTAGCACTTGGGAAGTAGAAGCAGAAAGACCAGAAGTTTAATGTCATCCTCAGTTACATTGTGAGTTAAGGGCCAATATGAGCCCTTGTCTCAAAAAACAAAAGAAGGAAGGGAGGAAGGAAGGAAGGAAGGAAGGAAGGAAGGAAGGAAGGAAGGAAGGAAAAATGAAGAAAGGAGAGACAGATACAGAGAGATGAGGATGGGGGAGTACTCAGTAGGTAAAGGTACTTACTTAGCCAGGTGACCTGAGTGTGATGCTCAGAACCCACAAGGTAAAGGAAAGACTCAATCAATAAGTCGTCCTTTGACATCCACATGCATGCTGTGGTACACTCATACACACACACACACACACACACACACACACACACACACTAATGGAATAAAAAGGAAAGGGAGAAAGGAAGGGAGGGAGGGAGGGAGGGAGGGAGGGAGGGAGGGAGAGAAGAAGGGAGGAAGGAAGGAAGGGAGGAAGGAAGGAAGAAAGGACACCAATGGTAAGAGCCATAGAGAGAGGACAGTACATCTGTTAGGAAAGGCTACAGTGGTAGAGAGGGGACTAGGCATTACCCTCCCCAACAATGAACTAGAGGCCAGGGAAGGAAAACAAAACTGCTGACTGCTAAATCTCTGGGTTGCAACTCTCAACTGGCTGCACAAACATTTTTTTCTGAGAACCTGCTCACAGTCCCCAGGCCCAGGAAGGAACCTGAGGTCAGATGGGGCCAGGTTTGCAAATACACAAAAGTACAACAGGAGCAGGAAGGTCTTAGTTTGCCACCCACCTTCATATGTATCTACCCCACCACCACGTCTCCAGAATCCTCAGGGTTTTAGCCCTAAAAACTCCAAGGCCCAAGAAAGTTCTTCCCACAGGCAAAACCAGGCTTCCGTCATGCTGGCAGTCACTGACTGGTATCTCATGGCTCCAAGGATTCCCTGTCTTGAGATGCTGTGATGCCCAAGCACAGCTTGAGACAATGGTCCCCAGGTATCCACGGACAACTAACTAAATAAGAGGTAGGGAAGGAGTAGGCCAAAGCAGAAGGACCTTCCACAGTGTGTTCCTGCCACAGTTTACCAGGATCCTCACCTAATTGGTTTTGGTTTTGCTTGTTTGTTTCACATGTTTTCTCTGTATTTCCCTGGCTGTCCTGGAACTCACACTGTAGACCAAACTGGTTTCGAACTCATAGAGATTTGCCTGCCTCTGCCTTCCAAATGCTGGAATTAAAGCCATGCACCAACACCACCTGGCTCTTCACCTAATCTTTTTGTGGCAGTTAGAAAGGCAGGAAAGAAAAAAACCCAAGAAGAGTTTTGAGTTGAGACTGATTCTTCATGGTGTCTTGATAAGATAGAGTCTCAGAGTAAACTTTCCTTTGGTTTAAGGGTTCTAACAGAACAGGACATTCCATGACAACCTCACTATGTGGTGGCAAACATGTTCCTATAAATACAGTAAGAAGAAAGGAATTGTGGAAATTTAAAATATTTCTATTTTATTAAGAAAAAAAGATGCAGCCAGGCAGTGGTGGCACACGCCTTTAATCCCTGCACTTGGGAGGCAGAGGTAGGCGGACTTCTGAGTTCAAGGCCAGCCTGGTCTACAGGGTGAGTTCCAGGACAGCCAGGGCTACACAGAGAAACCCTATCTCGAAAAAACTTAAAAAAAAATGCAATTACAGTTGTGATTCTTTTTGTATAGCCTAAGATTGACCTAGGAATGCCAACTTTATACAGGTGATGTGCATTAAAAGGCCTTACAATGAGCTGACAAGAAGCTAAAAGGACTTAGCTAATCAAATTAAATAGGTAAAACAAGGTAGAAACATAACCAATTTCATCTTCAATGATTGACTCTTAATTTCCTTTTAACAGCTCCTTCCAATATGCCCAATGCAAATAAACAACCTTTCACCACACTGTGTAAGATAGAAAATTCCTCAATGCCTTCTTCTGGGATTAAGATAATGTTTGAAGCCATGAAACATGTTCTTCTAGAAAAAGATTTTAGTTGATGAAATAGGTACCCTTTTCACTGAAAATATAAATGACGTCACTAATGTCATTTACCCTCTCTTTACTTCCTCTGTGTGTTCTCCAGAATGTTAAAACAAAGTTCAGTAAACCAAATCGTAGAGAAATTAGGAAGATATGCAAAAGAGACTCTGGCAGCTTCTAGAAAGAGATACAAAGCAGAGCTCTGTTGGCATCTTCTGTGGCCTCTCTGGGAGACATAGTTGGGAGTGCTACTGTGTAGATCAAGTGAAGCTGCATAAGTCTTACCTGCATATGGGGGGCCTGGGGGCCCTGGAGGCCCTGGAGGACCTTGACGGCCAGGTTGACCAGAAGACCCAGGCTTGCCTGGTGGGCCCATAATTCCACTGTCTCCCTTCTGACCCTAACAGAGAGAAAGATGGAACCCATTGTGATATCATGGCATGACAAAGTTCTTCCTCTACATTGCCTCTAAGTCAGAGACCACCTTGCTCAGAAAAGCAAAAACTCACGGTGGGCGATAACTGGCCTCCAGCTCCCCACTCCTGAGAAGAACAGAGCAAGCAACATTTCAAGTTTGATGACTTCACTAAGTTCATTATCTGTTCTAGAAACATGGCACAGGACAACAGAACCAACTCACCTCACCCTTGGCACGAGTTAGGGAGTGGAGTTTCAGACCAGGATCTGTACAATGTCTAATGTTCAGGTGGCCGAGTTGGACCTATCATTTAAGCGTTCACCTACTTGTTAGGGTTATTTTCATTCTATCAGAAGAGTTGTTTCTACCCAGACTTCCTGCTGTTCTCTTGGGAGAGACATCACTCATTACTGAGCCCAAGAAGCTGGTCATGGCCTGACTCTCCAGCTGAGTCAGAGGTTTTGTTGTTGTTGGTGGTGTCTTGTTTTGTTTTGTCATAACCACCATGATTCTTACCCTGCTTCTCAAATAAAAATCTTCTCTCTTCAAACTCCAAGCTCTTCCTTATGCCCCTCTACCTTCAGTTTTAAGCTCTGATAGCTCAGCAGCAAGATCTCCCCAGGCAATACTGGTTCCTCTTAAAACCTTAAAACGTTCTCTTAAAGCCTTCCTCTTTAAGTTGAGTGGTGAGATGCATCCCTGTCATCACAACACACAACAGGCTGAGGTAGAGGGATTGCTATTAGTTTAAAGGCAGCCTGAGATACATAGTGAGCTATAGTTCTAAGCCACCCAGAGCTACAGTGTGAAACTCAGTCTCAGGAACCAAAACACACACACAAACATACACACACATTCGTGAGCATACCCATGCATACATGCATGCACACAGACAAATATACACACATGCAGGAACATACCCATGCACAAGTGCACTCATGCACACATGGACATGCACAGACACACACACACACACACACATTCACACACACTCGGGCACACATACACACCAGTGTTCTTCTAGCATTTGTTTCAGACCACTGGTTGTAAGTTATTGTGTGATCATTTCATCACTGTCTCCCCGGGAAACATAAGTTCCACGTAGGCTAGAATCTACCATGTTCATCTTCGCTCCCCAGAACAAAGAAAAGGGGAGAACAAAATTGGCAGTGGATGGGGAGGGATTTTTGATGATCTGTCAGTCAAGATATTTTCCCTTGACTGTGAGGCCCTGGGTAACTCACGGTATTGCTTTGTGCCTTGGTTTTGTCTTCTTTAAAGGAGGGCCAGTAAACAGGCATCCACCTCGGTTTTGTGAGGTTAACAAAGATGACAGAAGTGAAGATATGGCTTGTGAAGAATGAAGGGTGATGAGGGACAAGCTGATTGCCCTAGTGGCTGGCCAGTTCATCTTCTCTCATGGGGAAAGAAGTTCTGATTTCCTAGAGCCCTTTGGAGATTCTAGTAGGGAAGTACAACTACCTCTATACTCCTGACCAAACAACAGCCCTCTGTTGGAGAAGATCATCTTCCTTATCCAATCATGTGGCTTTGGAAGAAACACTTGGACCAGTGAGTCCCTTCTCAATAGCCAGACCAGCTAGATCAACCATGATGATCAACCTGGATGACAGATGTCCCAGCCAAATGTCCCTCACACCCAAGAAGTACTGATTTCTTAAAGAAAGTCACACCTGTAGCTACTCTGTTTCCAGTCACTGCATTGATTCAGTGAGATGCTGTCCTGCCAACATGGCCCCAGACACGTTCCTATACTTGTTCCAGAGGACCCATGGGTTTGTTTCCAATTCCACCCTCACAGAAGCTGTTAATCCTCAGGCCAGGGTGAAGTATTCTGAATGGTAACCAAGATGGGTCCCAGGATGGCAAAGGAAGTCACACCAGCTTAATATAGCCAGCAAGGCTTGTTTTTCTAACAGTGAGGCCAGCTGGCTCTGAGCTCAGGAAGTGCACAGCTTGAAGGAGCTGGAAACACTCTTTGACTCTGACACCAGCAGCAGAGGAACTTTCTGCTTCGTTGGTGGTCACTGTGTGGAAGGTGCCATGTCTTTATGGGAGGTTTCCCTGAGCCAAATTAAAGGGAAAGCGTTATTTATTCCTTATCTGCTGAGAACTTAGGTTTCTCTTGAGGAAGCAGTTCTGTATCCTTAACTAGGACTCAGGGCCTTTTGTACACTGGGTAAACATTCTACCACTGATCTATATCCCCACCCCATGAAGGTTTTTAGGATCAAGTCAACAGCAGCTTTCCTAGAGACAAGTCTAATGTGAACTGAAGTCTAAGGATCCTCACTTCAGCCTTGAGGGAACAGCCAGGATGATGAAAAAGCAAGTCCTCTCAGCGTAACCTATGGTCTGGGTGGGCCTCCACGCAATCTATTGCTTCCTTGTTTACTAGAAGATGATGGAGGTATTTTTAGAAGGAATTTAAAAATTCATTAATTTCTAGAATAACAATAAGCTGTACACATTGTGGTTTGACGTTATAAGCAAAGGACAAAATAACTAGATATTGGACATAAAAGAAAAGAAATAATTCTGAACTACATATAACCCTAGCATGTTTGAGACCAGAGTTTGAGGCTAGCCTGGGCTACATGAGACTCTATCTCAAAGCAACAAGAACATAACAGATGGATAAACAAGTAAAGAAATTTTAAAATGAAAGAAGAAAGAATTATGGAAGGTTACAATACCCAAGTCAAACCATAACCAACAACAGGATGGAGATAAAAAAGCCAATGAGCTGAATAGAGTTCAAATATTCTCATTACAATGAAACAGTAAAAATCAGAAGCGATATGTATGTCTAAGAATGGGATTTGGGCACTCTACAATGTAGGTACTGTAGATAATTATATCATTGTCTACCCCATAAAATATGATAACAATTAAAAATGAGAAATGTTTTATATATGTGCAAGAAATAACATTTTTCTTCTAACATACTCAAAATCATTAATATTAAAAAGTATACATATTACAAGTATACATATCACAAGTATAAATATCAATTTTCAACAATTAAGATCATTTACATAAGCTGACTTGTGTCTGTGGGTATGCAAGCAGAGGCCAAAGGTCAACATCAGGTGGCCTCTTATATTGTTCCACACCTTATTTTAAGGCAGAGCCTTTCACTGAACCTACAGCTCGTGGAATCGGCCAGAGTGGTTGGGACTCTGCTGCCCTGGTGCTTGGATTACAGGTGTGAGCTGCCACATTGACCTTTTCACACGAATGCTGGGATCAAGCTCAGTCCTTATGCTTACACGGGAAGAACTTTACCCACCAAGTCCCTGCCCCAGCCCCTAAGTAAAGCTGGATTTCAAATATCTATTCGGGGTGGGGGAAAAAAAGGCAGCTGGGCAGTGGTAACACGCGCATTTGGGAGGCAGAGGCAGGCAGATTGCTGAGGGCAAGACCAGCCTGGTCAATAGAGTGTGTTCCAGGACAGCCAGGGCTACACAGAGAAACCCTATCTTGAAGAACAAAACAACAACAACAACAAAAAGGAAATAGGCTGCCAAGTTATGATGATAATAATAATAAAAAGAAGAAAAATAATGCAGATATAGTAAAGGCCAAGGCCATCCTATGTTACACAGTAAAACCCTGTCTTAAAACAAACAAGCCAAACAAAAAGGTGGCATAGTTCATCTCTCAGATGCATCTGTCCACCATTGAAGGGGCTGTTTTTCTGTGGGCACTAAGCACAGTCCTCGAGCCAGTCCAGGAGACCTCCTCCTCCCTTTCCCAACTGCATAACCTTGCTTGCCCTGCTGACACAGGAGCTCAGAGTGAACAACTTCCGAAACTCTTAACAAACCCAGTGAAGAGGATCACTCCCAAATTAGCGGCTTGTGTAGTTAAAACTGTCACCAGGGCCCAAAAGACCTACTAGCAGCAAGGAAGTGCCTAGGCTGTTCACAGGGCAAAAAAGCAAAATGACTTCAGCCTCCTTCCGTTCCCAGTTGCTTTAGTTAAGACGTATGTGTTCCTATGACCTAGGTGAACTCAGGCCACTTCAAACCTTGGGTGCAGCCTGTAACCTTGAACCATGGCAACCTGGAGAAGCCTGGTCAGTAGTGGGGCTGCTCTGTCCACCAGCCCTGAGGATGCCTGAATCCAGGGCTGTGAGATAGCTCTAGTTGACTCCTGCATGCTGCTTCACACATCTCCAAGCCACAGGGTGTGACCTCAGTGGGAGTAAACCCTGAGGCCCTTACCTGCTTGCCTCGTTTCCCTGGTCTTCCTGTGGGGCCTCGGTGTCCTGCTAGCCCAGATTCTCCCTTTGGACCCATTTCACCCTGGGGAAAAGAGAGGGAAGTGAGAGACAGAGTAGACACATCTATGCTGGCCTCTCCTATCACCGGCTGCCAGCCCCGCTTCTTCATCCTATGTCCTTTCCAGGTAGGGTGATCCCAGGAGCACGGGAGACTGGTGAGCTTACATGCAAGGAACAGTAAAAAAGAAAGCAGGCAACCCCGAGTGTTTGACTTAGTGCTGTAGAGTCATAGGCGCTCTGGTGGTCAAACAGAAGAAACAATCTGGTCCACAGTGGTCAGCGGTGGCTTCTGCATTTTAGTTGCATGTGAGCCTGTGTCACTCCTGACTGAGGAAAAGGCTTTCTTGTCTAGTTGAACAATTACATTTTTAGTACACACTCGCACGTGTGAGTTGGGCTCTTTGATGTGTGGGAACAGTCTTTCCTGATGTAATGTTGGGTATGCTTCTGATTCTTATTTAGGACCTTATAGCTGTCCACTTTTTTTTTTTTGAGATAGAGTTTCATTACATAGCTCTGGCTGGCCTGAAATTTGATATGTAGGCCAGGCTAGACTTCCTAGACATCCACCTTATCTGCCCCCTGTGTACTGGGATTAAAGTATACTCATGTTCATGTTCATCAGTTCTTTACAAATCAGTAAGTATTATTTTGAGTTCCAGCTCACTTCTACATATTTAGGAAACTCTTTCTGAGATAGGGACTCCTGTAGCCCAGGCTGGCCTCTACCAGTCTATGTAGCTAAGGATGACCCTGAAATACTCCTGCCTCTATTTCCCAAGTGTAGGAGTTGCAGATATGTTCCACTTTGTCCAGCTCAGATGAAAAACCCTTTTTGTGAGAAGAGATGCTTCAAGTATTTGTCCAAATAGTCACCACAGAAATATTAAAATATGGAAAACTATGTAAATTACATTCCTAATTGAAAATATCTCTTTCATAGTTCTAGGCTAACCTTTTACAAAAATTATTTTTTAGACTGTCAAAATGGGTTTGGGGAAAAAGGTACTCCCTGTTGAGCCTAAAGACCCAGTAAAAGAGAAGCAGCTCCTACATTTTGGCATGTGTAACACACACACACACACACACACACACACACACACACACACACACCTGTGTGTACTTCTGGGGATGATGGACCCATGGAGCACATCATTTCTACTTTAAAAAATTGCCCTGCATCCCAAACTGTGCCCCCAACAGAGCCAGAGTAGCAGTTGCTACCAGGGAAGTTTCTGTTTATCAATAGCCAGTGCTCATGAAGGGCCACCCTAGACACTCAGAGGGAGCAGTAGACACCCAGGCTCCTGTCATGTGATGCTAACACCATGGGGAATTCCAGAGGAGACCAGTAGCTGCTGAGGACCAAGGCCAAGCTGACCTTTTTTGGCTTAGCAACGGGATGAACCTGTCCCTCTCCAACTCACTCAGCAGTTAAGAGGACCCAAGTTCAGTTCCCAGCATCTATATCAGGTGGCTCACATGGCCTGTAACTTCAGGCAGTTGTGAGTTGTCACAAAATTTCTAACTCCAGGAGGATCCAAGACCTCCCACCTTCACAGGCACACATACATGCAGGCACACACATACACACAAATACAATTAAAAATAAAACTTTAAGAAAGAATTTTCCTTAAGTTCATATAGTCTTTCTAACATGTTAGGGGTCAATGGCTCCACACGGCCATGGAGATGTTGTCACAACCCCCCTGGGCTGTTTAGAGGGGCCCAAAGCATATCTTGTTTGGCCAGGAGAAAACATCAGCGTATAAAAAATATGAATTTTTAAAAAGAGGTCTTTGGAAGGAAGTGTGGCTCTTCTCTTTACCAGCTGGAAGCAGCTAGGGATTTCTTGATCTAATTTCTCTCCTAAGACCTAATTACAGATATCATATCAGCTCTGTCTTAAAGCAGCCTGCCACGAAACGGGGAAGATGGTGCCTTCTACATCAAGCCTGGTAAATGGCGCAGAAGCCAGAGAACCTGTCAAATTTAATTTTATAGTGACCTATGAGTCTTTGATGGTCACTGTTTCAGGGAATGAAAATCTAGATTAAACATCTTAAGGTACTTTCTTCTATTTTGAAGTTTGCTTTAATTTGTTTATATGATTACTCTATTTTTTTTAATTTTTATTTATTTATTTATTATATGTAAGTACACTGTAGCTGTCTTCAGACACCCCACAAGAGGGCATCAGATATCATTGCAGATGGTTGTTAGCCACCATGTGGTTGCTGGGATTTGAACTCGTGACCTCTGGAAGTGCAGTCAGTGCTCTTAACCACTGAGCCATCTCACCAGCCCATGATTACTCTATTTTTAAAGTGTAGTGTCTTGCCTAGGGTGGCAGGAACTGAGTTTCTGACAGGTTAAGGTAAGGACAAGTTGTAGTGACTTGCGTAAAGACCCATGGCTGTGTACCATTGGATGAAATTGCTTTACTTTAGAAAGTAACACTTTAAAGTGAATTTTTAAAAAATTAAAACTACTAAGAAAACATTCGTTTGCATATTTGAAGCATTTCAGTTTATGACCTAGGTAAAGATAACAACTTCCAGTGTCAATGCCTGACAACACGAGGATCCATCCAGCATTGCCATGTGAGCTTGTGAGGTGGTTCAAGTGAGAACAACCTCCATGGGCTCATGTATTTGATTGGTTGGTCACCACTTGGTGGGACTGTTTGAGAAGGATTAGGAGGTGTGCTCTTGGAGGAGGTGTGTCATTGGGGGCGGGCTTTGAGGTTTTAAAAGACTGTGCCATGTCCAGTGTGTTCTTCTCTCCCCCCCCTTCCCTCCTTCTCTCCTTCCTATGTATCTATGTATGGATCTAGATGGAAGCTCTTAGCTCTTCCTGATGCTGTGCCTTTCCTCCCCTGTCATGGACTCTAAGCTTCTGAAACACACACACACACACACACACACACACACACACACACACATATATGAAACTTGTCTAGGTCATGGTGTCTTATCACAGCAATAGAAAAGCAACCATGTTATCTTAGGAGCTGTTTTGGCAGGGCCAGTACCTTATAGTACTGAGGAACCAGCAGCACCCTGTCAACTTAGGGACTGTTCTACATGGTCAATGTTGTATATTACGAAGATCCAGCATTCCAAGCCAGCTTAGGGACTGTCTTACATGGTTAATGCTTTACATCATGAGGACTCAGCATTCCATGTCAGCTTAGGGACTGTCCTACATGGTCACTTATGCATTTCTTTCTTTATGCTGTGGCACCTTCCCTTGTCTAACACCCGACCTTACTCCATATCCTCAATCTAAATAAAAGCTTTCTGAAATCTTGCCTGTCTATTGCCACCTTCACATTTTTTTTTTTTGAGACAGGGTTTCTCTGTGTAGTCCTGGCTGTCCTGGAACTCACTCTGTAGTCCAGGCTGGCCTCGAACTCAGAAATCCACCTGCCTCTGCCTCCCAAGTACTGGGATTAAAGGCGTGCGCCACCACTGCCCGGCACATTTTTTTTTTTTTTGTTATATCAGTACATCACCCTGTGGTTCTTTACTAAATAATTTTTCTTTAATAACTAAATCCATCTCCTTTTAAAATTAGGCCTGTCCCAAGTGTGATACTGAATATCTCACTATTTAAATAAAATTGTTGTCATCTGTTTAAAATAATCCCGTGTTCCTTCAGTAGTGTCTGCCACCCTTGAAGATGGTACTGAGTGTTCAGGAAGAGGTGACACTAAATTAAACACATCCCTCAGGGTCTGAGAGATAAGAGGGTCGTTGACCAATGTGGCTCAGATAGGAGATAGGAGTCGCTCCTCACAAAACTTTCAGCTTTTAACTCTTTCCATGGAGCTTCAGGAGGTGGAAGAAGGGGGACCTCTCTCCATGGGGAGTATGGGAGGAGAGTGGGAATAGTCTTTCCCCACTAAACTGGAGGTTGACTTCAGACCATAAGACACCATATTCCCCATCTCAAACTGGAACGTCCCACAATTAAAATCAGTTTCTCCTGCCAGGCAGTGGTGGCGCACGCCTTTAATCCTAGCACTTGGGAGTCAGAGGCAGGTGAATTTCTGAGTTCGAGGCCAACCTGGTCTACAGAGTGGGTTCCAGGACAGCCAGGGCTACACAGAGAAACCCTATCTCAAAAAAATAAATAAATAAACAAATAAATAAATAAATAAAATCAGTTTCTCTGCCTGAAGGGCAAAGAGGAGGGACTGTTTGCTATGTCTGGAGGGCTTGAGGTCTAGTCTTTCTACTTCTAGATACTCACTTTCTGCCCCAACATTCCAGGAAATCCAGGGAAACCCTGTGAAAAGAACAATAAATGCCGTGACTGTCTTGAAATACCACTTGGAAGAGCTGTGGGTGGATTGGATCAGCCATTTCCAAGATGAGTGCCCTCTTGAAATGCTATCAGTCCGTAGGCCGGGGCCGCGGGAGCTGACTTCTATCGAAGGCTAACAGTTGTGCAGATTTTACATTACCTTTTCTCCTTTGGGACCCAAGTCACCCCTTTCACCTCTGGATCCCTAGGAGAAAAACAAAAGAGAGGATCAATGGTCTAATACCGCATTGTGTTGGGGTTTGTGGTGAGGGGGTAGTGATAGGAACATTTCAAACTGAAAAACAAACTAAGCCAACACCCTCACTTTTGCAAAGCTCTTTATAATAGGTGGCTTGCCCACTAAAGAAATGCTTTCTATTTAGACTCCGGAGACCTCCTAACATTAGTTAGTAAAGGGAAACTCACAGAAAGTTCTGGGTCTCTGGTCCTTATATTTGGCAGGACTTGTATCCTCAGGTGCTGGCTGGTATTTGTTTGGTTTGGGCAGGTGAGAAGGCTTGTGGTAGAAACCTGGCCCGAGGACAAATCCTCTTCTTCCACTGCCCCTTTGCTGACTGACCTAAGCCCAAACTCTTCCGCTGCCTGCCAGCTCCCATTTGTTCCCCTGGTCCTTGTGTGTGTGTGGGGGGAGGGGTGGGGGGGCAGGGGGCAGGGCATGATCCTCACTGGGAGCACTTCTTTACCAAAACTGTCCTGACTCGGGAGGCCCTTCACTCCTCTCTCAGCCTACACAGGAAGTGGACAAAGGAATAGCTGGGAAGAAGAACTGCAGCTGACGACTGAACAGAGGGCTGGGTCTGTCTGCCACCCACCACCAACTCCTGAGCTTCGTCCAGACTGGGATCTGGGGTGGCTCGAGAGAGGAGCACTGACCTTTTCCCCTCTGGATCCAGGGAAGCCCTAAAAGAAAGCAGGCAGATGTTTATACTCAGCCCCTAGGACAGCCAGGGCTGTAGGAATGGGGGGAGTCCCTGAATGTGTTGCTGAGGCTCCGCACTGCATTGTGAGTTCTATGGGACATGTGGCAGTAAACACGAAGCTATCCAAGAGGCTGTGCTTGTAACAGGTCTACAAACAGCATAGTTTCTCTCAGCTCCCAAATGCCTAATCCAGAGCCATAACCCTGATCGCTGCAGAGAGCGAGAACTGGACCCCAGTGTCCCGGCACCTCAGGGAATGATTCTCCCCAAAGGGCTGACTCCCCAGCACAGTGACAGTGTCTCAGAGCTGCCCTCCCCAGCTCTGTAGCTCCTCAGTGCTAGTGAGACCTGGGGATGGCCATATGCACCACACACTGACCTTAGAGCCCATCGGTCCTCTTGACCCTGGCAGGCCCATCATACCCAGGTCGCCTTTTTCTCCCTGTGGCAATTAGAAGATGGAAAAGAAGACCCACGATGATATCTTTCAGAGAAGCAGAAGCAGAGTTGTCAGGGAAGCTGGGACAGAACCAGGGTACTGGGGCTGAATTGGGAATGTGAATTCCATATGCCCCTTTGCCTCCTCCCAGGGTTCTACTTTCCACTTTTCACTGTGGTCCTCGAGATTAAACAGAACAAAAATGCCCTCGGTGGACAGATCGCCAAACTAAATACTCACTAAGGTGTTGTAAATGGTGATATTTGGTCTTTTCCTGGAAAGGGTTGTGAGAAGGCAGGGGAGACAGTGTGAGGGCCTCAGAAGGTAGGCTAGCCCACATATAAATTCTTTGCCTGCTTTGCTTTTTGCATAGGGAGGGTCTTTCAGATATCTCATTACACTCTCACCCTCAGTTTGAAGGCAAGTAGAGGGAAAATCAGCCTCAGGGCATCTATAGCAGAGGAAGGTGGTGGACGTGTAAGATGTACTCCAATTGTCTCTATTACAATTGTGCGCCACTTCTAACTGCTGTTGGGGGGTTAATCTGTGGTGTTCATTTTGGGCTTTGCTTCTGTTGATTTGTTTAGTTTGGGTTTTTTGTTTTATTGTTTTGTTTTTTTAGGCAGGGTCTCATGTATCCCTGGCTATTACGTGAGAATTCAGGTGATGATGACCTTAAACTAATGCTCCCCCAGCCTCTGAGTGTGAGGATTATAGGAAATATTGTCACCATGCCTGGCTACATATTCTGAATTGCAAGTGTCTTTATAAATTACATCAAATGGGGCTGAAGAGATGGCTCAGTGGTTAAGAGCACTAGCTGTTCTTTGAGAGGTTTTGAGTTCAATTCCCAGCAACCACATGGTAGCTCACGACCATCTGCTATGGGATCTGATGTCCTCTTCTGGTGTCCATGAAGACAGAGAACTCATATACATAAAACACATACACAAATAAATCTTTAAAAAGAAATTACATTAAATGTAAAACTAAGCTAGTGAAATTAATTTTGCCAGTATTTTACTTTCATTTAATCGTCACTTCAACATGTAATCATGATACAATAATATTTTAAAATTACATTTTATTTACTCTGTGTGTGTGTGTGTGCACGTGCACTCGTGAGCACTCGCTCACATGCATGCAACCCACAACACACATTGGAGGTCAGAGGACAACTTATGGAAGTCAGTTCTCTCCTTTCACACATGGGTTCCAGGGATGGAACTCAGATTGTCAGGTTTGGTGGCAAACACCTTCACTGACTGATATCTCCCCAATCTAGAATAGTTGATATATAGGTCTTCATTTATACTAGTCACATTTCAAGGGTTTCACAGCTATTTGTGGTTACCATGATGGACAGCTTAGCTCTCTATAGCAGGGATTTTGTTTTGAGTCAGGATCTTACTCTAGTTCAGGCTGACCTGGAACTTACTTTGTAGCCCAGGCTGGCCTCTAACTCATAGTGATTCTACTTCAGCCTTCTGAGTCCTGGGTTTGTAAGTATGAGGAACCATGCCTGGCCATACAATAAATTGAAAATTGCCTGTATGTATGCATGTGCACCATGTACAGGCCTAGTATCTACAGAGGACAGAAGAGGGCACTGGATGCCTTGGAAGTGGAGTTGCAGATGGTTGTGAGCCACAGTGTAGGTGCTGTGAACTGACCACAAGTCCTCTGCAAGAACAACAGTCACTATTAACTATGAGCCATCTCTCCAGCCCAAGTTATAGTGGTTCTTTTAAGAGAAATTTCCTTGGGACTTTTTTGTATTACCAAGGCAGCCAGTAAGGCAGAGCAGCAGAGGATACTTGCTTGCCTTGCCCTGGCTTCTGCTAGTCAGATCTTCAAATCATGACTTCCTCGGCACCCTGCAGTCTGTGACAGGCAGCAGGAACATAAGACAAAGGAAGATAGGGCTGTGTTTGCTTTGTGTACTCTCTCTGAGGAGTAGACTCTGCATCCTCCCAGCCTGCCTATAGTCCTGGACTTTCTACCTGCCAGATCAGTGGGACAGGTGAGAGCTTCCCAGATCCAAGTTCCCTTTGGGTCATCTCAGAGAAATCAGACTAGTACGCTCATTTTTAGGACAAAGGCGAAGTGGGCATCCTGGGAAAGAAAGGAACAGCCCCCACTTCTCCACAGGAGCAGAGTCACAGCACTGACCAAGGTTTGCAGGCCACATGAAGGAGAAGCACTTGGGGGCTGGGAGCTTCATTCCAGCTATTTCCCTCTGAAGGAGATAATGTGTTCAACTGCTGGCCAGGACCCAGGGTAGCCATCTTCCCCTCTGATTCTTATACTACATGAGCCCCAAACATATATGACACTTACCCTGGGTCCTTCAGGGCCTGGCCAGCCAACAGGCCCAGGCATGCCAGGAACACCTGGGGCTCCAGGTCTACCCTTCAAAGACCAAGAACAAAAGTCAAGATACCTCGGTATGCTTCCCACCAGTCAAGAATATCTAGGGTCCTGATAAGAGTATGGGACCACCAAACATGGGCCCTTGCACCTTCATTTCTACCCTACAAAGAAGGAGGGCTTAAAAACCCATGTCAAACACATGAGTTTAGATTTTTAATGTCATATTACCAAACAATGTTTTGTTCTACTCAAGAAATAGAGAACAGTGGACAGAGGGATTCTAAACTTCTTGGTCTCTCAAATTTCATTACCTCTATGGAGTATACCCATTGTGTCTTGCTTCCTGTGGGCTCTCCACAGATTGTCCTGTAGCATGAGCTGGGACTGTGTTAGGGGCAGCACCAGATGCTGCTGGAACTACCTCAAGAGCATTTTGCCTGCTTGCTGCACCGTCCCTCAGTGGCTACACTGTTGGCTTCTATAAAAGCCTGCAGCCACGAAATTCACTATGGGGCACTGGAGCTTCCCAGTAACTTATGAACCTTCCCTTTCTATACCCAACCAGCAAGGCGTCAAAGAAGGACAAACAGACAGGCTCTCCACACACCCAAGTTCAGGCTGCTGGTGTTGGACTTCCCCTATGCACACTCTCATGACATCTTTCTCCCCTCTTTAAAGGTTCCTCCTGCCAGTGTTGCTTCATAATCTATTCACTTGTACATGTCTCTGCCTCCAGAGAACCCCATCTCAACTAAGGGTTATAGAAGAACGACCTTCGTGAATGAGGGTGAAAGCATAGACTGGGGTTGGGTGTGTCTGTCTTGAGCTCTACACTCAGTGGCTCACTTCATAGTTAGCTAGGAACTCAAAAGACTCAGCCGAGAGCTCAGAGATGCCAGATGCTGACGTGTACACGTTGCTTTGCCTTTCATGCTCATGGCAGACGTTACTAATCAACACAGACCTTGATGCTTCAGAGCATGGGACCACCACAGGGTTCTCTCCAGACCAGCATTCAACACAGTCACTAAGCTGTGGTTGGTCTTGTTATTTGGACCTTGCAAAGGTCTGTTTGTGGCTTCTGTTGATAATAAAGCCACTGGCATCATTTAGGATGATTTGCTCTTCCTTCAATCCCAGTCAAGACCTAGAATTTAAGAGACACTACCAACTGACCTCAGCGATATTGCCTGCTGGCTCTTTCTCTGATGCTAATGATGGCATGTGGCTGGTTCACTCAGAGCCACTGTAATGTCCAAAGCAAAGCCATTTACTCCTGTCTGCTCAAGCACTTAATTCCAGTTTAACGAAGGTCATTTTGTGCCACCGGTTGGGGACTTGAAGAGTCCCCCGTTGGGTGGCAGGATGAAGCTTCGGAAGTGTGGCCAGGCACAGCAGCCTCTGGAAGAAGTTGGTCAGATGCCTAGCAGCCACAGGTTCCAGCTCTTAACCAAAGTGTTGGCAGAAAAGGCAAGCATGCTGACATCATCAGCAGGGTGTCAGCACCAGAGCCCCACCAGGGTACCAGTTGCCACTGAAAAAACTTGCGTGCACATGAAAGACAGTTACGGGACAGAACAGCATGGGTCCTACCTTCCTTCCTGGGCGGCCAAGATCCCCCTGTGCATAGAGAAGACAGACAAAGGTTGTTTGAAAGAGAAGTTCTGGGATCAGACAACTTAGTAGGGCTGAGGCCTGGACGTGCTGTGGCTCAGTCAATCAGTTGGTCACTTGACTAGTTATAGCATGCCTGCCATGCCAGTGGCCTGAAGCAGGACACACTAATAGCACCCCTATTATAGCTGCATCCATTCATTGGGGAGCCCTCCTCATCTGCTAAGACAGAATGAGCTCATATTTTGAAATCACAACCATAACGTTCTCATCAGTGGCACAGCCAGAAAGCAAGCAGTGACTGTCAAGGCAAGAGAGGGCTAAGAAAGCAGCCATTCATACCTTTTCTCCCTTTGGTCCTGTCTTGCCAGGAAGCCCAGGTGGACCCTACACAATTGAGAGAAGAGGTGAAGAAAACATACCTGACCAAGGCGAGACTGCAGGGGAGGGTTTGTGGTGGGGGACTGCGTCACTGGACCTTTACAGAGCAGGCTGACTGTGTGTGCATGTGTGTGTGTGTATGTGTGTGTGTGTGTTGGGGGAGGGCTCCAGGGACCCCTGCAGGGACCTCTCAGCCCTGAGGTCCACTCTTTGGACTTTAATTTTCTCCCTAGAACATTTGGTGTTTAATAAGAGCAGCCTCAGAGTTGTGGAGAAACCCCATTGCAGAGGCCATGGTGCTTCTTGGCCTCAGGGACCCTTCACTACTCTGGCTACCCTTCTTTGGGCCCTGCCAGGAAGGAAAGTTGAATTCTGCATGGACAGCAGCTGATTCTGATGTCCTCAGGGAGGATCTGGGCTTGGTGCCCCACTCCTGTAATCTCAAAACTTGGGATGGAGACAGGAGGATCAGGAATTCAAGGCTAGCTTTGGCTGTCCAGCAAGTTCATGGCCAGCCTGGACTACATGAAATCCCGTCTTATATTTAACAAATGAAACAAAACAAAAGATAAAAAAGATTTTCCCACAAATGGCCTGAGGGCTCCAGGTGCAAAATAATCCTCTCCTCCCAGAACTTTCATTAATGGAAGGAAAAGCACATGCTACATTGTTTACAATGGCTCTGTTGTGGGAGACAGGAGGCTCCAGTAGAGGTTGTAAAAAACCGCCAATGTTCTGCACATTCACAGCCAGAAGCGGTTGCTTTCTGCTTTCATATCTCTGGAAAGCTCATGACTGTTTTCTAAATTCTTGGGGCTAGCAGAGAGAAATCTACCCAATCCCTTGGCCTCCAAACCCCTTCGGTCTGCAAGTGACCAACACAACAGCCTGTCAGAAGTGTGGTTTCTCCAAAACCTGCCCAAATGATCCTGTTGTCATGTTACAATTTCACCGGGATCCCAGACCAATCACATGACCGTCTGGGGCAGTGGGAGTCAGAGAGCTCTGAGAGTGTTTGAGTTCCCCAGGGATCCTCAGGTGAATATACAGTTGGGAGAAACCACCTTGGATTATCTGCCTTCTGATTTAGGAGGTAAGGTTGGGAAATTATTTTCTATTTCCAAGCCTTTTGTTTCTTGAAATGGTTTACAAGATCATAGACCTTAGCACCCACTGGTTGGATGGGGTTGTGTGTGTGTGTATGTGTTTCTCCTTTCCTTTCTCCCTCCTTTCTTCCCTCCCTCCCTCCCTCCCTTCCCTCCTCCCTTCCTTCCTTCCTATGATAGAAGTCTTATCCTGGCTGGCCTGGTACTCATGGCTAACTCAAGGCAGTCTTCCTGCCTCTATCTGCTGAGTGCTGGGGTTATGGGCCTAAACCAATGCACCCAGTGAGATTTCTAACCAGTTCCCATATGATTCTACTTAGAGATCTCACATTGCATAGACAGTGGGTGGGTGGATAGTGGAGTCTCTGTGACTCAGACTTGCAGGAGCTCGGAGGTGCACTAGTATGACTGGAACTGCTGTTCTGAGGTGGCCATAGGACCCCTCCTTCCACATTCTTGGTTGGTTCTCATGGACATCAAGACCCATCACAGAAGGGTGCTGAACGGGGTAGCCCACGTTAGAGTACACTCACCTGGCTTTTCTGCAGACTTCCCAGCCCCTTTACAATGGTCTCTGGCTTCTGAGCTCAAGGTCCCATTTTCATTATAACATCTAACAGATGCTTTTATTGTTTGTTTCCTTATTTACTTTGTTTTTGAGATAGGGTCTCTTACTACATAGCCCAGGCTAGTCTTAAACTCAGGGTCCTCCTGCTTCAGCCTCCCAAGTGCTGAGATTACAATTATGTTATCAACCCGGGTCAATAAATGTTTGTGAAGAGCAGGCTAGTTATAGCCCACAGGTTGGGTGGACTAGGACGTGGAGTGGACGCTATCACTGTCCCATACACAGGGGATCAATAAAGATCCTCTACAAAGCCAGAGAGTGATTCTCTTAGGCTTGGAGGGCCACGTCTGCTGTCAGACTCCTCAGCATCTGCCCTGATGGCCTGGAAACAGCCACAGACAGTACAACTAGTTAGAAAAACAGGTGGACTGGATCCAATGCCATAGCTTTAGACTTGGTAATTGTGAAAGGCATTCCTCTCCCCCTCCTCCTCTTTTCTCCTGTACTCTCCCCTCTCCTGTCCTCCTCTCTTTTTCTCTCCCTTCCTCTCCCCTCTCTTCCTCTCCTCTGCTCCCTGAGGTAGGGTTTCATCCTATACCCCGAGCAGTCTTGGAACTCATATAATGAGTTCCCATCTAGTCTCAAACTTATAGTAATCCTCCTATCTCAGCTTCCTCTGAGTTCTGGGGTTAGAACTTGTGTGTCACCATGCTTGGCTGAGAAAGGCATCCCTAGAGAGGGAACATGGAAACCAGCCTCCGAGAGACTAGGAGGAACAAGTCAGAACTTGAGCAGGGCCCTAGAATGTGTAGGCCGAGGCTGAGGCAAACGTGTTGTGTGTGGGGAAGAGAGGCAGACATTGTAGCTAAATTTAAGGTAGAGGGTGTACGAGCAGTCCAAGCCAGAGTCCACTCATGGAACTTTGTCTTCCAGGTCAGGAAGTTTGGCTTTTAGTCCCCTAACACGAGGAAGCCATAAGAGGTTCACGTAGCTGAGTGGTGATTTCAATGCTTCCTGTCTAGGACTGCATTTGAGACCTACAAGCTCCTGGCACCCTCTTTCTCCCCCACTGCCACATGGAGGACCCAGAGCCTCAGAGCAGTTGAAAACGCCCTTATGGCAGCAGATCAGCCTGGGAGGAGGGGGTGGTCTCTGGAGTGCAAAAGTGATTTCTCTAGCTGCTTGCTTATTCCTCGCTCTTCTCTTTTACCTCGGTTGGAGGTGGCTTATGCTTGTAGTAGTCCAGAGCCCAGGAAAGCTAAGGCAACTGGTCCCTCAGACGGCCACTTTCCTGAACTGAGCACGAATCCTTCTTGGTCCACAGGTGGGGTGGATGGTCATGTTGATACTTGATGACAATAACAACAGCCACTACCATATAAGCAGCATCCTCAAATACGATAGGAGACCCTCAAATCTATCACGGCAGGCTGCACAGGTAACAACAGCCACTACCATATAAGCAGCATCCTCAAATACGATAGGAGACCCTCAAATCTATCACGGCAGGGGCTGCACAGGTAACAACAGCCACTACCATATAAGCAGCATCCTCAAATATGATAGGAGACCCTCAAATCTATCACGGCAGGCTGCACAGGCAAGGCCAGATTCACCCAGAAACTCTTCAGGGTGCTGAGGCTGGAGAGAAGCTACAGAAGGAAAACCAACCATACAGTACATTGCAGGGCAAGACTATGAGGCTCTGTCCGTTGCTTATGGGAAGACACAAGAGGGGGCCCAGAAGGGTGAACTTACCTGGGGCCCAGGGGGCCCAGGAGAGCCGAGCGAGCCTTGAATACAGGGTGATGGTGAGGCCTCAAGTTCCAGAAGATTCTTCATGTCTGGGGAGAGAAGCTTCAGAGGAAAGCGACAACGGGTTAGAGGTCAGACGGATGAAGGAGTTGCCTCCCTGGGCTTTCCCTTGCTCTATTTCTGTGCAGTATGCTCTTTTCCTCCTAGTGTTTCTTTTCCTTGTAACAGACTATAGGCATCCTGATGCTTCATACCTAATTTTGATACCTGTCATCTAGCGTCTCTCTATCCTGCTTCTCTTTTTCTATCCTCCACATCCCATTTCTGTCTTCCTTTCTTTCATCCTTGTCCCTACTGCAGGGATTTCATGAATATTTGATTAAAACAAACAAAAAACAAAGAAAGAAAAGAAAAAAGAAAATGGGGGATTCTGTAGCTGATGGGGATTTGGAAACTATGAATGCACCTTAGTGTTTTTAAAACGGTGAGCCATCTTGCTGCCAAGCCTGATCCCATCTAACTCCAGACAAGAAAAAACTCCCTTCTTCACAGACTGAGCACAGCAAGGGAACAGATGTCTGAATCAATTGGCACAATTGGCACAATGCCCACTCCAGGCCACTGTCCTTGAGTGACATTAGCGCTGCCCCTCTTCAATGGGATTCTAAGGTGGCCATGTTGAACCAGGTATGAGGCTGACATGGAGTGGTCTGGAAATCTTTACTCACCCAAGTCCAGAGTACTTACCGGGCTTCGGCTGCCTCTGAAGAATGGCGGTGGGAAGAGTGGGGGTGGCGGGGGCATCAGTAGGCAGCATGCCTTGTGGCTGCCCCGCTTCTTCTGATCCAGGCCAGGAAGGGCTGTTCAGAGAAAACTGCTGCTCCTTAGCATGGGGTTGGGATGACGATCTGTGTCATGCCCACCATGCCCAAGGGACACGGACATGGTCACCTGAGATTGGAGCAGGCCCCTGTTTGTTGCCTCAAGGCAACAAAGACACACATAGACCCTCTCTTGCCTCTGTCGAAGGGAAATGGCCCAGACATTGTGTGTGAGTGTCCTTTTCTCCTTCAGAGTCTAACTCTGTAGGTGTGGCAAGGAATGCAGAGTTTAGACAGACCTGTCATGGCTCCACAGCTGGACAGGGGAAGTGGTGTGATACTGTTCTCTGGAGGAAACTGTCTAGACAGAGAGGTAACCAGGGATAGAGGCAGTGTTGACTCCAAGGTACCAAGAGCCATGGTTTGAAACAGATCCTATATTCTCATGAAGATGCTCCATCTTGCTAACAAGTCCCACTTAAATGTCTCAACGTGTAGGTGACCAAATCCCCAGCACAGGGAGGTGAATGGGCCACTGGACTTCTATAGCTTTGAGTTTTACAGAGTCTTATCTGTGTTTGGCCTTAATATATGGTCAATGTTAAGGTATGTAAAAAGATGTAGACCCCCACACTACAGTACAACAGAGTTCTACAAAGAGAACAGACCTTAGACGACAGCACCTAAGAGCTAGAAAAACCCTGCCAGCTTCGGAGGCCTGTAAACTCTAGCCTCCATGTTCACCACAACATCGCTGGATCTTAACACCAGGGATGCATCATGAGGGTGTTTGTATTTTATGCAAATTGAATCTTACAATGTGAATGTCTATGTCTGTCTTCTCTTTCTCGACACAGCATTTGAGGGAGTGGAGCGGGCTGTAATTACAGTTCTTACAGAGTTCTGCCACGTGGCTAGATCATGATGCTCTTACCCATTCTTCGAGCATCACTGGTGTGCATGAGGTGATAATTGATGCTCACCTACCAGGGTGGCTACGATGAAAAGAGCAGGAGAAAAATATGGCAAGGAGCGAGGACAACCAGAAGCGTTGCCCTAGTCTAGAGGGTGGGAATGGAGGCTGGTGTGGTCTTTGGGAAATTGTGTTTTCTATTGAAGCTGAAGATACATAGAGATTCTGTACAGCTCAGCAATTTCACGTCTAGGAATTTACCAACAGAAAGGGTAGGCACACTAGAATGCTTGTAGCAGCAATATTTAAAAAAAAAAGCCAAATTTTTCCAGTTCCTAGCTTGGGCCTCAGATTCCAGGATATATCACAGAACAAGCCTAGGTGGGCCTCCTCATGCCTCTCATCCCTGAGCTCTATGTCAAATCTTATCACTAGGAAGCTCTCCTTCACTCCCAGGTAAAGCTTCAGGGGCCTTGCTGTGCTTTTTTCTGGGTTTATCCCTGTGTCCGTGCTTCTCCATGGGCTCAATCTGTTTCCTCCTTTCTCTCAGCATACACTGCACTCCCTGGAAGGTGCGGAAGGGACCAGTTTTTATCCCCAGGGTCTAATAGTGTACCTGTTAGACACTAGACCTCCATAAATGGTTGATGATTTAACAATTTAGTGACAAATACTGACTACATACAAGACACCATTTGTGTTCTCCACGGAGACAAGCTGCCAAGATGGCTAGTGGGGAAAGGCACTTGCTGCCAAGCCTGATGACCTGAGTTCAATCCCTGGCCCCCCCCATGGCGGAAGGGGAGAACTGACTGCCAACACTACCATCATTTTTCCTACTGTATTGGCAAGCTAACCAAGCCAGTGAGTCAAACAATTTGCCTGAGATCATACTGCCAGTCAGCAATGGAGCTACACTTATACACAGGCAATCTAGTTCCAGAGCATTCTCTTTTGAACTCTGACCCCAGATGGGTAAAAATTAAGACTAGGACCTAGGAAGGAGGCGGGGGCCTCCTATAACCCTACTTGAGACCACTGAGTTAATGCCTTCCAACCAAAGGTTACCAGGGACAAATCCAAAGAAGAACCAAATTGGGTTTGCTGCTTCATGGCAAGAAAGGAGAACACACTCAGAAAGAACCAGAAGGGGCAAAGAGAAACTTATTCTAGGATTCCGGCCCCCTGTGGATTTGTGGAGAAGCTTGTGAAAGGCAGTGTCTGATTTTGCTTTGGAGTCGCTGCTGCCAAGCAGAATGGGTTGTTCTACAGTCAGCTTGCACAGTTCTTCTCTGGGAAAAGAGGATTGGTGTAAAGCAAACGTTGATTGGTAAGAAGCAGTCACATTCAAGGGTGAGGATGGGATTTTGTGGTGGGATATTCTTGGCTTTTGTCTGTTTTTTCATGACGTGGGGGGTATTCTTGCTTTTGCCCTGATCAATCAGGATCACAGAGTGGTCTGACTGAGGCTGAAGTCTATGGAATTATGTGCCACAGGGATGCCATGCACACTGAGCCTGAACAGCTCCAAGTGTCATGGCCATTGTTCTCCCTTCCTCCCTCCCTCCCTCCCTCCCTCCCTCCCTCCCTCCCTCCCTCCCTTCCAAGTTTTAATTCATGTGTATGAGTGTTTTTACCTGCATGTACCTCTGTGCAGAAAGTGCATACAATGTTTGAGACAGCCAGAAGAGGGCATCTCCCGTAGCTGGGGTGATAGCCTCCATGTGGGTGCTGGGATTTAAACCCTGGACCTCTGGAAGAGCAGCCAGCACTCTTAACTACGGAGCCATCGCTCCAGTCTCCACTGTTCTCTTTCTTGGTTTGATAGTTATGTTTCTAAACTTTATCACCAGCTCTTGGCCAGCATTGAGAAGCCAGGAGTAGACAACTGCAGCTTCCCCATGCTATGCTGGGCCGTTGAAGAGAGTGACAGGTATGCACCAGCCACTGAAGCTGAGCCCCCTCTAGATCCAGTGTCCCATATCTCCCTTTGCCTCAGTAGACAGCAACAATCCAAGGCTGCAGCTCTCTAAAGCCTTCCTAGAAAGAACACCCGGGAGCTTGGCGGGCCATGCGGCTAGTTTGCACCATGACCATTGATTTTCAAGGCCATATATGGTCTCCAATGTTGCCTGTCCACCACCCTGGAAGTTCCCCTTGTGAAAGATCATGGGTCTCTCAAGGCAATCACCTCTCACTCCTTCCTGGAAACTGGAGGCGTCTTCAGAGAACATAAATTATCAGCTGCTTTTGCTGCCAAAGCATCTGCCTTTACACTACCCCCATACCCCACCCCTTCCTCCCCCTTTGACCTACTTTATGCCAGCAGGTGTGGGCCTTCAGTTTCTGCCCCTCCCCCAGCTCCAGGAGCTGTTTGTTTTTAGCACAGTCTGGTTTATTTACAGCTCGTTCCAGCTGAGTATTTCCATCAGGTGGATGAGTCTGGGAGCAGCATCCCCTCTTCACACTCCCTGTCAGCTAAGCCGGGGCTTCACATGTCTATTTTGGTGCTGAATGGCCCTGTGTATCTCTCTTAGGCTTGTGCTGTCTCCACTGGAACAGTACCTAAGCCCAGGGTCCAGCTTGGAAGAGTCCCAGGAGGCTCCACTGTAATGGAAACTGCTGGGTGTGTAGCACGTGGTGCCTGCTGTGGCCTGGTGTACCATGTGCATGGCTCTGCCTTGACTATGTGAACTACCAAGGGACTCTAGGTCACTTATTGATACTAATGCCATTGTATCTGTGTATACTGCTCTACCCAAGTATAGGCAATTGTCTAATGAAAGTTTTGGCAAGCGTTTGTTTTTTTCCCTCATTGGAATGGAGCCGTTTCCCTGCTTCATTTTGAGAAACTGAGGCACACTCTTAGAAAGCGATCCACACCAGTGGACTCTTGGAAATACAGGAACTTGCATCTAAGAGTTTGAGTCTGGGGTGCATGTGTCTCTGTGATACGGTACACTCACTTCCTCAACCCAAGGAATCAGTTTCCTTGTCTGTACCACCAAGAGTTTGGCCCACACCACCTCCAATGACAGGTTTTAAGATAAGTGTGACAGCAGGATCACCACTGGGTCTGTCTTTCGTTTTCCCTACATGCAAGACAAGTCCATTAGCAGACCACCAGATCCCTAGTTCTGCCTCCAACACCAAGCAGCATCCCTCAGGGTAAGCCTGCAAAGGAAGCAGCAAGGGAAGAAAGCATCCTGCCTTAGGCTGGAAAATGCCAAGTGCAGCCATATGCTAGTGGTCCTGTGCCTGCCTGTACATAGGGTGGGAGCCCATCCAAGTTTTCACTTCTCCCCCACCTGTTGGCGTTAGAAAGAAACCCTAGAGGAAGTGAGACACTGAAAGACGCATGTTCTATGGTCTGTCTGGGTGCACAGACCACACAGCCTTGAAAAGCAAGTTCTGATTCTAAAGGTAAAAGCACTTTGACAGTCTTGGGAAAAGGCCATGGTGAAGGTTTGCACCTGAGTGAGCACAGGCAGCAAGGGAGGCCACACCTGTAAAGAACGTGATCTGGTGGTTTGGTGGCTGCTGTCTTTGAGCCACATCACCCAAGCCAGTTGGCCTGGAATGATGGCGAGCATCCCGGCCACCTAATGCCAGGGGAGTAGTGGACCACAGAGCACAGTTTTACTTCAAAGTCAAGGGGACAGTAGCTGCCAGGCACTCTGGAGTCAAGGTCACAAGAGGGACAACAAAGAACTTCACACACATAAGCATGCATGCAAGGGCCCCAATAACTCCATCCCATCCCTTCACCCTGCCATCTTAACCCTGGCTAAGAAGTTTCTAATTTAAAGGATGCTCCCAGGAGAAGCCTACTTTTCAAGTCTTTTAAAAAACCATAATGCATGCATATATACTCTCTCTCTCTCTCTCTCTCTCTCTCTCTCTCTCTCTCTCTCTCTC
>NW_021620506.1:1267487-1272665 GCF_004785775.1 Grammomys surdaster | reverse complement strand
CTCTCTCTCTCTCTCTCTCTCTCTCTCTCTCTCTCTCTCTCTCTCTCACACACACACACACACACACACACACACACACTTACCCAAGGAGCCAGCTGAGTGACAGAGAAGTCCTGAAATGACGAGGAGAAGAGTGAAGCTGAATGATGGACCCGTCATCATGTGGGAAAGCCCAGGGCAGACTGGCCCGGGAACACAAGCTAGAGACAGGCTGAGATTTGTCACGCCCCTGAGTGCTGCCCGCGCCTGGCCTGCTTGGCATTTGTGGTGAGAGTCGGCCAATCCCTGCTTTGATGTTGCTTCTGCCCTAGATGCCAGGCTTTCGGGGGCCAGTCCTGAGCTCCAGGGAGCTGGGATGGGTAGGCAGCTCTAGCTACTCACAGATGCTCCTGTAGGGCAGATGGCGAAGACACCGTACCCTCTACTCGGGAAGGATGTGAGCTTGGGAGCTCTCTGTACAATGATCACCTCAGACACCACAAGGAGGAAACAGCGCAATCTGTCAATCAGGAGGCTTTTCATTTGCCTCAAAATGCCCTCATCAATACTGTTCTGGCAGGCATCAGAGTCACACCCCACAGAGGGTGTCCAAGGAGACTCTGCCCTCTTCTGCTTCAGGGAAGATCTGCGTGGCTCAGTGTTTCTGGCAAGGTGATGCCAATAAAGTCACACTCAAAATAACAAAACACAACTTTACATATTGTGTGTGTGTGTGTGTAGCTATGTAGTCTTCTATATATATGTAAATATATATACATATACACATACATATGTGTGTGTATTTCCAAAGACCATGAGGGTTGAACCCAGACCTCATGCATGCTAAGCATGTAGTCTACCACTGAGCTGCATCCACAGTCTCAAATCTCTTTTACAAGAACCTTGTCTATAAAATAACAAATTGGCACTGTAGGACCGTGAAAGGCAGCCTGGTTCCTGGTTGAGCTAAGGTTGAAAACCCTGGTGACCCTGAGGGATGGCAGATAGTTTGCCTGGTTCCCGGCCACTAGGTTCCTGACACAAGGCCACAGCCCTCCATAGATTTGTGGCCGTCAGTCATGTAAGGGGAACACCCCAAACCCTTCCACAGGTAGAGGACAGGGAGTCACATAGCCTCAAGACAGATCTTCATTTAATGAGGTGCCTAAAGACCTGAAGGACTTAGCCAATTAAGCTTTCCTTTCCAGACACTCCTCCCTGCAAAACACAGTTAGCCTCAGGCCCGCCCTGAGAAACTGGGGTGCAGTTTTACTCATCTACTTCCCGCCATGACAATAAATGTCACAAAACCATGGACTGTTTCTGAAGAAGGCCTCTCAGTGCTCCCAGCCACAACCTCCAAGCCAAGCCAGCCAAGAACTACACACACATACACACACACACACACACACACACACACATACACACACACACTCACACACACATGCCACTTTTCCCTTCTGCCCTGGGCTAGATCCAGCCCTTGGGCCCCTACTTTGTTCTCAGCTCTTCTGTGGCTCCCAGAGGTGCCCGGGTACCCAAGAGCCTGAGAACCAAACGGTCCTGGCCTCCTTGCAGGCCCAGGGTCCTCTGAGCCAGCTTTGGCTGTCCCTGTGCCAGATTGTGCTCCCCTCCCCCAGGGGTGTCCCATGGCTTCCCATAGCTCGACACCACCAGGCATCAGCATGGGGTAAGCACAGTCAAAACTCCCACGTTCTGCCTCCCAAGCGGCTGGAGCCCTGTGGCCGAGCGGACGTGGGACCCCATCAAATCCTACATGGCACATGCCAGATACACATTGAAACATGCCTGAGACCTTACTATACGACAGAAGCATGAACACACATAATATTCTAAACCATAAAAGATAAGGTTATTGGTACTTAGTAATAAGCACTGACTCAAGCAGCCTGGCAATGAGCTTCATAACAAGAGCAGCAGACTCACTCTACAAAGGTCTGATGGTAAATGTTTTAGGATTTGCGGGCTACATAATTCATGGGCTCCTTTGTTGAACGAGAGCAAAGAACTTTGCTATTAAGCATAAAAGCAGTCATGGACAATACCTAAAGATAAGTGTGACCAGGTTCTGATAAAATTTTATTTATAAAAATAGAAGGGGTGCTGGATCTGGTCCCCAAGCTGTAGTCTGCCAACAGCCCTGAAGCACCAATGGGAAGTTCAGTCACCAGATCCGTTCATTGTAGGCACCATCCACTGGGAGCTTATAGAGAAGGGCGGCTGTGCGGATGTGTGGTGGATTTCTGGGCTCGGGAGTGTGCTGCTTCATGCTGCAGTAACAGTCCTGATCCTGGCTGAACTCCTGGACTTGCCACTCAATAACTATTGGTTCTGAGCTGGATGCTTCTTCTATCTGAGCCTCAGCTTTCTCACCTGCAAAGTGGGTGTTGCACAAGTTGCTTTGCTACTCAGCTGGAAGGATTAGAGGCAAGGCTTTCCCATTTCTGGCACAGAAGAGGGCTCTTTATCAACCTATTTTTGGATAACTTGGTCAGGATGAGAGAAAAGAGTATAGGTGTAGGGATGACTACAGGGAATTATGGGAGGAAGAGATAGTTGGAGAGAGAATGAAATGAGTAGTCAGAACAGGCTTCCTGAAAGAGGTGGCATTTGAGATGAACCTTAAAAGCAGAGGTTTATTTTCTGGCACAAAGTGGGGAGGAGGGAGAGAGGAAGGGTTGGGTTCCGTTCCTCTGGGGACTAGCTCTAAGACATCAGAGCCAGCAGCAGCAAGGACAGGACACACTCAGTTCAGGGGCCCAACAGTTGAACAGTAGCACCTGCACCATCTCCCCAGTTTCCCTGTGTGGACATAGCTCCTGTCATGGTTTGAATGAGAATCCCCCCCCCCCCAGAACCCCAGGCTCATCTGCTTGAAGACTTGGTCGCCAGCTGATGGATTGGCTTGGGAAGGATTAGGGTTAGCTTTGTTGGAGGAGGTATGTCACTAGGGTTAGGTGGGCAGGCTTTGAGGTTCCCAAAGACCTTCACCATTCCCAGTGTTCCTTCTGCCTTTTGCTTTCCCTGATATGAGCCACCACTCCTCTGCTCTGCCATTGTGAATCTTACCCTTTGAAGCCACTGGCCAATTAAACACTTTCTTCTGTAAGTTGCCCTTGGTCATGGTGTTTTGTCACAGCAATAGAAAAGTAACTAAGACAGTCCCATCGTTGTCCCTCCTCCTCCTCCTTTTTCTTCCTCTTTGTTGTCCTCCTCCTCTTCTTCTTCTTCTTCCTCCTCCTCCTCCTCCCCTTCTTCCTCCTCTTCCTCCTTCTCCTAATCTTCTTTCATTAGAGAAGTCTCATTCTGTAACCCAAGGTATCCTAAGACTCACTGTGTAGTTTAGTATTTCAAGTAATTCTCCTGCCCATGCTTCCTGGTGCTGGGATAACAGGCATGTGCTGCCACATCTGATCAGATCTTCATTTTTTTTCCCCAGCATCATGGATGTTTTTCAGGCCTTGGATGTTTTGCTACTTTCAAAGTAAAACCTTTCTGTTTTTCTTAACCATGTAGCATCAAACTTTAAGAAAGATGTATTCATTTTTTCTGAGTGTTCTGCCTGCATGTGTTTATGTGCGCCATATACGTGCTTGGTGCCCTCAGAACTAAGAAGAAAACATGAGATCTTCTAGAATTGGAGTTATGGATGGTTGTGAACCACCGTGTGGGTTCAGAAAATAGGACCTGGGTACCCTGCAAGAACATGTGCTTTTAACTGCTGAGCTGTCTCTCCAGACCTCAACATCAGACTTTAAAAAAAAAAAAAAAGGTTTACTCATGTAGCCAGCTCAGCTGGACACATGTCACTCATGTGAAAGCAAGGCAAGTGGCCTCTACAATCACTGGGTCCTGGTGATTCACTGGGTGAAATTTTACTCCGAATTTCTATTTGCTCTTAATAACAGGCTGTGAGTCTGTGACCTGAATCTTTCTGTGTGTATGCCTTTCAACCGCTCTTTTTCTTTCTGTCTTTCTACTTCACCCTATTATCTTTGTCTTCTGTCTTCCCAGCACCAACAGTGGCATTTCCTTAAGTCAAATACCTATGCATACACCCTACCTTTCTGCTGCTTGCCAAGCTCCTAGCCAGCCTGGGGACTTAGGATACCTGGTCAGGATCCCTGTTTGAATGTGAATGATTTACTTCCCTTGCAAGTGAAAGGGGATCTGCCAGGTGAACTCTGAGCTCTCTCCAGCTTCGCTCTATAGAGGCTGTGCTTCCTGGACCAGGGGACCCTCCGTAGGGCTCTGGACAGCTAGAGGTGAGCCTCCCCTTGGCTTCACTCCTATGTGTGGGGCCAGCTTACTACTGCTGAGCTGCCTGCAAAGCCACATTCATAATCAGTTTCTAGGCCATCCTGCTGCTGTCAACAGGTGCCACATTCACAGTGCTTTGTCTTAATTGTGGCTCTGGAACTTATCAACCAGGCCAGAAGACCACTTCTGGAACGTCGCCTCCTTGGGCGCCATTCCAGACCTTCCAGTCCCCACTGTTGCACAGGGGCCTGTAGTTGCTGATGGATTCTGTCACAGACAAAATGGATTCTGTCACAGTGTCTGCCTCTACTGGCTCTTCTGCCACTGCTGCACAGATAGATATCTTGTGACTCAGCTACTTCCAGCACCTGACCCCAGGGACCCAGAGTTCTTATATGAGGCAAAGCTGTCTACACTTGAGCCAGAAATGGTGGTGAACAACTATGATCCTGTTATCCTAGCACTCCAGAGACTGTTATCCTAGCACTCCAGAGACTGAGAAAGGAGGATTGTGAGTCAGCCTGGAGTACATAGTGAGACCCTATTTCACAGTTGAAGGAAAAGAGTCATTGAGATGGCTCAGTGATTTAGACACTTGTAATCAACCCTGAGAACCTAAGTTCAGTCCCAGGGCACCACACGGTGGAAAGAATCAACTCCTGTGAGCTGACCTTTAATCTCTACATGCATGTCACATACATGTATGAGCATACACACACACATATGCATGAACATACGCACACACATATGCATGAACATACACACACATATATACATGAGCACACACACACACACTCACTCATGAGCATACACACACACTCATGAGCATATACATCTACACATGAGCACACACACACACACTCATGAGCATACACACACTCATGAGCATACACACACACACATGAGCACACACACACT
>NW_021620506.1:1252014-1267477 GCF_004785775.1 Grammomys surdaster | reverse complement strand
ACACACACTCATGAGCACACACACACACTCATGAGCATACACACACATGCATGAGCATACACACACATATGCATGAGCATATACACACACACATGAGCATTCACACACACAAATGTGCATGAACATACACACACACATACCACATTTTCAGAAGTCTACATGTTAGGGAGCGGAGTATAGAATCCCACCAGTTCTAGAACACTTCAAATCTATAGTCCTGTCTTCAGACTTTGATGGGTGGGTTGAAGAAGCCTACTGGCAAAGACTACTTCCTCCTCTAAACCAAATTTTGGTCAGGCTTCACTGCCTCCCTCTCTTGACTAAGATTGAATTTGGGCTTCTGCATCCATTCTCACAGCTGTAGCTGCCTCTCCCTCCCCCAGTTAACCAGTCTAAAGAAATTCCTCATCCTTGAAATCAGGTCAAGTCCTCACTGCCACCCTTGACACTGGATGGCTCTAGCCTGCAGAACCCCATGAGCTGGTTCTGCCAGAATCCCCCTACCCTCAACTCTTCTTAGTACCTTTCTATCCATCCATTCAACTGGCTCCTTGGCTGTAAGTCCCCACTTGTCCTCGTATTGGACCTGATCTAGACCTTTGCTTCCCTCTGAGCTAGTCTTAACCTCAATGGCAAAAGCCTTGAATTGTATTAAATACTGTCTTCAGGTCCACTGCTTTCGTTGCTTTGGGATAGCCCTACATGCTACTGAAGTCTGCAAATATTTCTTGAATGCCTTTTTTATGCTAAAATAATGATGCTCTGAATTAGTGCTTTGCACACATTTTGTTGTCCATCCTCTTGGCTGACCATCTCCATTTAGCAAAGGGGAGAATGACTCTTGGTGAAACCGTGTTACTAGGTCTGGGCTACAGAGCTAGAACAGACTGGAAATGGAGTCCATAAGGAACTTTGCACAGAGCCTTGTGAGGAGGCGGCCTCCTGCAGCCACCTTAGCCAGGCTTGGGGGACGGCTCATTTGACCCCGGCCTGTTCTTCCCACTGCTTCTGTGGGGCCAGCAGCTTCCCTCCATTCTGAACAGTCTCTAGCCAGCTGGCTCTCCCTCCCTCCCCACTATTGTCTATCCATCTGAGGATTGTCTTGGCACTGTACAGAAATGGTCAGCCATCAAAGGTTGCATTCAACCACTCCGCAGGTCAGAGCAACTCGGGGGGAACTGGGTCATGTAACAATTCTTGCCAATAGTTCTCAGTACATAGAATTCCACCCTTGAGAGATGGCGGAGACACAATATGGAAAGGACTCATAGCCTGAGTGACAGACCGGGGATGAGTCATGCCCTACCAGGGATACTGAACTGTAATCAGAAATTTTTATGCTTTAGACAAGGTCTATGTAGCAGTAGCTGACCTGGAACTTACTATATAGACCAGACTGGTCTATATAGTAGACCAGTACTTCCCAAAGAACAAACACCCAAAGAAGCCAGAGGTTGCACCTCAAAAATCTGACTGGGGTTATAGCCATTTGCCAATACTAGAGATCTGTCTACTTTTATTTTTTAGTTAGTGCATAAAATGATAGGTGTCATGTCATCACATCTCATTAATATGTCATTGTTCTTTGCTCTTATTTGACCCTCCCCTCTCCACTGTTTCAAGAATCTTCTGGGTCCATGGCATGCATATATATATAATTTATCTTATGTCCATCATGTGTGCCCATGTGCCATGCATGTATGTGGAGGTCAGGACAACTTGTAGGATTGGTTCTTTCCTACCAGGTGGGTCACAGGCGTTGAACTCAAGAAATCAGGCTTGGCAGCATGTACCCTGCCTGATGAGCTGTCTCTCCATTCTCAATCTTTGTAATGAAGTTTTATGACCCTTCATCTTTGGACAGACATCTTGGTTGTCCTTCTGACTCCAGTTACAGCCAGGGCTCAACTGAATGTGTTGGCTGGTGAGCTTTATCAAACACATTTGCCTTCTCTAGGCTACTCTTCAAAGTGGGCGGAGTTTTCAGATCACTTTAAAAATCAACCACAACAGTTAACAACAAGAAGACAGATGGCTGAATGGACGATAGAGTGACCATGGACAGGTGCTGATGGACAAGAATCAGAGACGTGGTTCCCTGTTGGGCTTTGTCTTGAGGTATCTCAGACCAGGTGGCTTCATTAACACACACTCACTCCTCACAGGTCTGGTCACCAGAAGTCCAAAGTCAACATGTTGACAGCTTAGATTCTCCTGTGCCCTTCCTCATTTGCTCATGGGCAACTGGGTGCCATCTTGCTGTATCCCTCTATGCCTCTTCTCTGTGCCTGTGTCCCTGGTCTCTCTTTGTATGCCCAAGCCTAATTTTTCATTAGGCCACTGGTCAGAGTAGATTAGGGTTCACTCTAAGGACTCGTTTAACTCAGTTGCTTCTTTAAGGACCCCGTAGCCTCAACAGTTCCATTTTGATGTATGGGGCGGGGCAGGGATGAGGAATCTTAAAGGGGGACCATTTAGCCAAGATCAGTGAGCTCCTGATGATTCTTTTCACAATTCCTTTTGAATTTTTGAAAATATTTATAACAATATAAGAGAAAAGAAGCTACTTAGAGCCACAAGATAAAGGTTGAAGCAGGTTAGCCCTGAGCCTCTGTTGACCGATCTGGGGACCCTGAGGCTGCACAGAACTTAGGTGTTAATAATGCTCTTGGGAGTTTGTGGCCACTCATCATGAGGACAAGACCTCACCCTTTGTCCCAAACACACACTAACACTCACAGAGACACCTTGTGAGGAGCTACAAGAATGGAAGAGAGCCACCTCCTGGTTGTGATGATTTTAGCCCAGCCAGGTATCAACAGTGCCCTCTTTGCCACAGGAACAAAAGAAAACAAGCCCATCCCCCTCTCCTTCCACAGGGGAATTGTTTTGGATCTTATCTAAAGGAAGGCATCTGCTTCTTTGAGTTCATCTTCTAATTTGACCAAATGGCCTGTGGTGGATGAAGAGGGAGGAGGAGAGACAATGTTATTAGGAGACCAGGGAACATCAAGAAGCCTCCTGGAGGCTGGCTGCGCCTTGGCTCAGAATTGGATTACAGCAGCCGGCATCAATCAACAGACACTATTAAATCTTCTGCTGGGCTTGACAGGGAAGGCCAAGTTTGTGGAATTATTCAGGAAATCTGGCCACAGGTCAGCTGCCCTGGGCCTGCAGGGTGAGTTATTTCTAACACCTGCTGACAGCTGTGGCCTGGTGGAAAGACCCAATATTTCCATGCCTTGTTTTTTCCACAGTGACACTTCACTATGGAAACTTGAAATACAACACTCCATGGCTCCCTTAACCCCTTCCCCTAAATGCTTTTTCTATCCCCACTTGCCATATGAGTTGTCTGGAGTTCCACGACAAGTGGGAAGGAGAGAAGCTGGGTTCCTGGGAGCTTTGGCTGCCCTGTCCAAGATCCAGAGAGGTTTCTGGCCAACTCACCAAATCCTTGTATTTCAGACATCGGTGGGGGTGGGGGTGCCACACAGGGTCGCCTCTTTGGACTCTGCTGAGTCCAAAACAAAACTTCAATGAAGCAAGCTTCCAAAATAAAGCCAAGGCTTTTTGTAACCTTGTAATCGCAGGAACCTCGTAATCTCCTGCCTTCACTTCCTAATTACTGAGATCACTTTTGTTCATCACCAAGTCCAGCCCTTTTAGCCCCTTTATACATATCTGAAGGATTATTCTGTCTTACTGTGTGGTAGGAGGCACAAAGGTCTTTGTGCTCACGGCAAGCTCTAGGGGAACCTGGAATGTTAAACACACAGTGTTCTCCCTTCAAAGGAAGAAACGAGTAACCTGTTATCTGCCCAGAAAGCTGTGAGCAGCCACGATTAATAGCCTGGCGACCTTTACACTATCTGTGTGACAGAGACCACACTGGACCCTCCCCCAGACCTTACTTGCCAGCTTTTCTCAGGCAATCTGCAGCATCCATCTTTATGAACTTTACAAGGAGGTTTGATGTAGTCACATCCGCTCTGTATTTATTTTGTCCCTCTAAGAGATTTATGCATGTTTTGTGCACACGGGGTTGAGCTAATTAGCACCAGAATAAGTTTTCACTAAATTGTGCTGTGCTTAAACATACCTAAAATGAATGACTTGGGGTCAGACTCCAGAAGTGTGAACAAACACTGGCTAGTTATGTTGAACCAAACTACCTTCTTGCCTCCCATGGATCATTATGCTGCTGGCTGAGGTGGTTGCAGAGGCCCCACACTATATAAAATGCACCTGCGTTCTTTTACACAGCTTCCTAACATTTCTTCACTCAGAAGAACCAAATTTGTTTGCTCTTCTCCTTTTGATGTGCAATTGGGTGACCTGCAAACAGTCACAGCATGTAATTGACGCCACAAAACCACCTTCTGCTTCTTTACATGTTGTGTATGAGAGAAATTACACCAGTCAGGGCATGGGTTTTACATGTGCCATCTGCTTCACTCCACAAAGCCTCAGCAGCCAACCTTCCTTCCCAGGAGCAGAGGATGAAAGTGTCTGTCTGTCTGTCTGTCTGCTGTCACAGACAGCCCACTGCCATTGCTGTGAGAGGTGACACATAGTGTGCTCCTATGGTTCTCATTTACATTCCCGTCATAGTGAGTGACGCTGTTACATGCTGCAGAGCCTTCATACCTTCTTCAGGGGGCCGCTGGAACTAATTCTTCTTATAAATAAGGAGAGTTATGACCCATTATATGGCTACTCTTCCTTCCCTTCCTCCTCCTCTTCCTCTTCTCCTTCCTTTCTTTTCTCCCAGTTTGTTTAGGCCTCAAACACTTATGTTTTCTTTTTCTAGTTTTTTGAGACAGGGTTTCACTATGTAGCCTTGGCTGTCCTAGAACTCACTCTTTAGACCAGGCTGTCTTTGAACCAGGAACTTTGAATCCCTGCCTCTGTACTGATGTTTTGCTAAAATGGTCATGCAGCAAACTGCCCTTAAGTGTTTCTATTTATATCCACAGATTTGGAGACACTGCCTCTTGTAGGGGTTAATGCAGAGGCTCAAAACTGGTCACAGTGCTGAGCGTAAGTGACTGTCAGCCATAACAGGCCATTTGCATGCGTACCCAGAAGCCTCAGGGAAACCATGGCAGAGCTAGTGAATGGGGTGCTGTGGAATTGACACGGCTGCTGCACTCATAAGCTCGCTGCAGCTGTGAGAACCTGCACATAACCAAGCTGCACATAAATAAATACAGACTCTGCATACGAGAGACATTGTCTTCTGTCTTTCTTCCTCGTTACCTTGTCTTGTTTCTCTCTCCGTTTAGTTTAGGTATTTCCTCTCTCCACATAGTTTCCTTCCCATTTCATATACATAAATATATGTGTACAATAAATGTTTTAATAATTATATACATTATAATTATAAACAGATATTATCTCTGTGTTTATAAATAGCGTCTAGAGTCCTTTTAGGAGATAAACATGATATTTGTCTAGATCTAGTTTATTTTGCTCCACACGGTGATCTCCAGTTGCAGACAGTTTCCTGAAAATGGTGTAATTCTGTTCTTTACGGCTGAAGAACACCCCGCTGTGTTTACATGCCACTTTCTCCTAATCCTTGTACCTATAGATGGACATCTAGCCAGCTTCCATATCTTGGCCTCTGTGACAACCACTATAATAAACACAGGTGTGCTGGCATCTCTGAAGAAGGCTGACGTGGAGTCCTTTTGGGTGGGCTCAGGGGCAATGCAGCTGGGCCGCACAGTGGCTCTCTCTCCAGTTTTCTGAGGTTCCTCCCCACTGACGTCTACTGCATGAGTTTTACTTTCCCATCACTTATACGTAGGGTTCCCCCCCTCGCCCATCTGTGACAGCATTTCTTCCCTTTTCCTTTTTAGTTCTCTGAGGTAAGGTCTCAGTCTTGTAGCCCAGGTTGGCCTCTAACTCATTACAGTCCTCCTTCCTCAGCCTCCCTGGTGCTGGATTACAGGGGCAGGCCATCGTGCCCAGCTTGTTATCTCATGACAGCCATTCTGACTGAGGTAAAAGAATCAGTGTAGCTTTGATTAGCATGCCCCCCGATGACTAAGGATGTGGAACTTTTTTTTCATATATTCATTGGCCATTCTTGCTTCCTCTGAGAACTGTCTATTAGTTCATACACTGGAACTGACTCTCTCCTTGAGCTGACTCAGGCGTCTACTTCTGCTTCCTATAGAAATCTCACTAGTGAGAGGGTATGTCAGCCAAACCAATATGGCTCTCACAAGGTCCCGCTGCCTTCTAGACCCTGGAGTTTTCATCCCTCCAAACATTAACTCTCCATGTTTTGAACTTGGTTTTTGTCTGATCATGGAGCATTTGGAAGCTTCTAGGGATCACCATGAGGTCTACCCTGATAAAGATGGTGGTACCAGGAAGATAAGTAGGCCCTGTTTGGACAAAGTGGCACACCAACCAGCATCAGCCTCTCTCGACAGTGAAAGCCTGCAGGCTCCTCACATAAGGCACACGTTTACCGCTGGACTGAACTAGGGTCGCTGCAACAGGGGTGCTCCAGTTGAATAGGCAGGTCATCCTATCTCTGAAAAAGTCTACATTCTACCTGAAGTTAGGAAGGCCTCTCTGGAGCACAAGTCCCAGAGGGAAGTCCTTAAAGCAAGAGAACAGCTGCTGGGGGTTTCCCAAACTCTTCAAAAGAAATCAGCTAGAGGGTGAGCGGAGGAGGGTGCGTGGGGGGGGGGGATCCAAAAGGGGAGGCGGGAAGGGGGAGGCCAGAAAGGGAGGGGTTGCACGGTTCATTCATGCTCCCCTCTTCCTCTTTTCAGTTCTTATCTCAGCAGTTGACTGAAAGACCACACCAGCCACCAGCTTCCTCAGCTGTTCCCAGCTCTCAAACAAGCAGCTCCCCCCATGTTTTCGTTGGTTGCCATGGGAAGACAAGCATGGATGTGAATCGGGAGACGCCTGGGGCTCAGATGGAAGAGTGCCAGGTATATTTTTAAGACCTCAGGGGAAGCCCAGCAATAGGGAAGGAGAGCCTTCTTCCCTGAGTAGCTGCCCAGCATTATCCTTTCACTGGGTCTAGTTTGCAAACAAAAAGTGGTAGAAATATGAATTTCTTGCTTTAATTCACCAAGTGTTTTAAGCAAAAACTTACTTCGGTTTTGGTTTGGGTACAATAAACGGTAGTGACGGGCACTATTATGTTCATAACGAGCCTCCTCAGTCCTGACCAGGTAGCTGTGAGTTAAGATACTCTTAGCCCCATGGATGGCAATTTACCTAAAGTCACACCACCGTGAGAAACAAAACCCTTGGCCCCAGGGAGCAGAGTGCTGCAAGTGTTACTCCCGATGCCACTGGAGAGGAGAAAGCTTGGTCCCCAAGCTTGTAACTAGCCCAGATCTCTGTCTTCCTGAAGTCTCCAGGAGCAGTGAAATCCAGTGGCCCATGTGGTAACTAGTTCAGGAAAACACCTCACAGGGACTTTGAATTTCACTTTCTTCACTGTGAAGGGACTGAGGTAGCAGAATAAACTCCATTTTGTTCTTAAGTCTCCATTCTAAGTTAACTTGCCCTTAGAGAGGCATGGCCCCCATCCTCCAGGTCCAAGAAAAATCACAGTATGTCCCTGGCAGTTGCAATGTAGACACAGGAGCTGCAGCTAGTGGATAGCAACAGAGTGGGCTGAGAAAACATAAGTCTTCCCTGGGTCAAGATGCTCCTTTTTGATGTAGGCTCCCTGCTTGTGGTTTTAACTGGGTGCCGTAAACCAATTAGCTTAAAGACCAACATTCCTTTACCCTCTCATGTAAAGCCAAGGCTTGGAAACCCCAGCTTGTGGGTTTTTTTTTTCCTTTATAAGCCCCTGCTCCTAGACCTCTGGGCTGCTCTCCTATTCTGTCGCGTCAGGAAGGTTTGCGGTCCAAACTCAAGCTTGAATAAAGACTCTCATGTGCTTGCATCAGAGTTGTGGTTCCTGGTCGTCTCTTCGGAGTTTTTGAGATCTGAAAAACTGCTGGCAACCAAACCCCTGTCTGCTTCAAATCCCGTAGCATCTAAACAAAGCATGAGGCAAATGTGGTCCACCAAATGGCCCTGAAATCTAGACCTGAGTTTGGCAGTTGTAAATGCTACCTTCTGTGTGAAAGGGGCATTATGGGTAACTAAGATACTTAAAGTGAGGAGACCATCCTGGGTTATCTGGGTGGTTCCTAAATGTAAGAGCCAGGCAGAGGCTGGGGATGAAGCTCCATGTTAAAGTGCTTGCCTAAAATGTACAAGGCCCTGGGTTCACACCCTAGCACCACATACAAACACAGCAGACTGAGAAAGGAGATTGAGAAGCCATATGAGGCATGTCTGCATATGAACACAGGAAAGAAGCTGGGAACCAAAGAATCTGAGAAACACACCTAAGATCTAGAAACAGTAAGGGAATTAAGTCTTCCTTGGGCCCTTGACCTCCACCCAGTGGAAATTATTTCAGACTTTGGTCCTCTAGAATTGTAGGGGAGTTGGAGGCGATTTGTATCCACTGGAAGTTAATGAAGTAGCTCTGCAGTGAGCTGCAGCAGTGGTTTTCACTGGGACTGGGGACCTGTAGTCGGTACCCGAAGCATTGCAGAGATTTGGATGCTTAGGTCCACTCTAGAACCCTCAGAATCAGAATCTCCTGGTGGGGTCCAGGGGTCTGCACTTTAGCGAGCCCCTCACTGATTGTGATGTTGGCTATAGTGGAGTGGTTAGCTATCACTAAACCTTCTGATCACCAGGAGAACTTGAAATGCTGCCCATGCTCGGTGGGTCTAGCACCTAGAACCCAGCCCAGACTGTGTTACAGGGAGTGGGGGAGACTGCTGTGGGGTGCTGCCCTCCAGTTCAGCTGTGCAGACCTTTGGAAACCTAGAAGAACATGCTGGAGGCTGCAAAGGGAAGGAAAGGCCAGCAGGACTTCTGGCCCCAGGGCTTGCTATCACATACATGCCCAGAGGGGCCCAAAGAAGCAGATATAATTAGAAGAGTGAGGCAGGTTGAAGCAGGAGGATAGAGAGACTCTGGATGATCAGGAGCAGACTCTACACACAGTTGAAATGCCATCCCAAAAGGAGGCTTCTGGGCCACCACGTCAGTTAGCATCCCCAGAGGTTTGTTTTTAAGAGATGCCAGAAATATATTAAAATACAAAACCATCCACATTTTAATCATTATCAATTAAAACAATTTAGCCTTCATGCTTTGGACCTGTTCTCTCCATGGTCCAAAGCAGGAAGGCAGTGACCAGCAGTGACCAGCAGGCCAGCCAGGACAAGTTCTCACAGATGGCTGACAGAAGTTCCCTGTGGGTGGGATAATTGTGTCTGTGTAGACACATGGTTGGTGCTCAGTGGAATTTAGTTGAATGAATACATTCTCCCAGAGTATGTCTGTGAGACAAAGACTGCTCTGCCCATTTTACAGACAGGAATTTGAGGCTCATCAACTCCCATCACAGTTCATTTCATAACCCTGATGGTCAGAGCTCAAACCCAGGACCCCTTACTGTAGGGGTGCTGTAAAGAGCAGATATTCCTCTAGCTCTCAGAGAGCTCTGTAATAGAGAGGTCTGGGGCACGGGCATTGGTATCAGTCGTGGGCAGTACTCATGGACATTAGAAGCACTTCAGGAAAGCCAGTCACCAGCTTTTTAAGTGTCACATGGAAACCAGAGACTCTCAGTCTCCCAAGGAGTTATGCTGCTTCTGTGTGATTATGCATCAGAGGAAGGCAGGCCTGGGGATCCCGAGAGGTAATGGAGAGGGGTGGAGGAGGAGGTCAGGATGGCCGAAGGAGAGCCTTCCACCTCCTGGAGCAGGTCTGTTTATATAGAGCTGGGGAGTGAGAAGGCCCCTGCTTCTATAGAGGTTTGGGATGGGGATGGCAGATGCCTGAGACCTCCTAGAGAGCCCTGTAACTTAAGAATGCTCTCTGATTTTATTATCCAGAGGAAATATGGGGAGCTAAATGAGAGGAGATGGCTTGCAAGTGCATTATGGGACATTAAACAATAGCTGATCCACATCAGACACAAATAAATGACCTGTGATCTACTGCCAAGAATTTGGATGGTCCCCAAATGGTGGTCTGGCTGGCTTCCAGTCAGCAGAGTGTGGAGCTGGATATCATATAGGCCACAAAGTAACAACAGAGGATTCCAGCACCCAAGCAGAATCATGTCCTTCCATGTGGTCACACTCTACTGCACTGGATTTGTGTCTTTTCCTGATCTGGATTCTGAAATTTGGATCCACAATTGCCCTGGAGAGTTCCTGCTTGCCTTCCTGCCTGGCTGGGAAACCCTTTGTGGAAGAGGAGCATATGTCCATGTAGGCAGAGAGTAGGATGGCTCACAGGCCTGAAAAGGTTTGTGTAAGTTGCCTTGGTTACAAGGAGATTCCCATCCTCCAAACACCCTGACTCACTCTGTTTTTTTAGGTTCCCACCAACATAAAAATATCAGAGAGATCAGTGGCTGGGCAAGTCACGCACACATCTATAAAGCAATGTCAAGCTGAGATGGGGTGTGTGTCTGTCTAAGATAGCCTGGTGACTGAGACCTAGTCCACTCTGACCTATGTAGTGAGTTCAAGACCATGTGGACAATATAAGGAGATCAAAAGCCAACAACAGTAACAACCACCTAAATCAGTATTCACTTGTTTGTTGGAACTTGGGAGACTGAGCACTTGAGGACAAGGTAGGAGGGAAGCAACGATGAAGAGTATAGAGGAGCATTTCCATGGACGGAGGGCAGCCTTGCAGTACTGAAAAGGCCACTTGCACATTTATCTAGTCCTGAGGCAGATTCGGTCTACACTGATAGAAGCCTTAGACTTAGAGGCAGGATTCCATCTCCAGATCGCCCACAACCCAGCTGTGTGGCCTTGGGTGAGTTATCTAACTAACCTCTCTGTGCCTAAGTATCTTTTTCAAAGAAGCAAGAGTGTTGTTCCACCCTCACCCTAGGCATGATTATCACATACATTTGTTTTGTTTTGTTTTGTTTTGTTTTGTTTTGTTTTGTTTTCGAGACAGGGTTTCTCTGTGTAGCCCTGGCTGTCCTGGAACTCACTCTGTAGACCAGGCTGGCCTTGAACTCAGAAATCCTCTTGCCTTTGCCTCCCAAGTGCTGGGATTAAAGGCGTGCACCACCATTGCCTGGCTATCACATACATCTTACGGGAGGTCTGTTCGTCCAGAAACATTGTCTGCAGGTCTATGCCTCATCCTTCTAGAAGCCACAACTATTGAACTCTACCCGTAAGTGGACACTATAGACCCAGACAGAGCATAGCCAGGGTCAGCCCATAGCATGCCAGATGAGACGACCTTTAGGTGACCCACAAAACATGAACCTCAGCAATAAATGATGCTAGTTTTAAGCATTGGAGGGTTAAGTTTATTACCCAGCAAATGGCTAAGGCAATGCACTCCAAGCCTCTGGCACTTTTAACAGACACCGTTCTGAGTTGTATCTGTCACTTTGCTGCCTTTGGAAGCTCAACTGTTCTTCAGTGTTCACTGGAACATTCGTGATCACTGTGGTAAGAACCAGTTCCTACATGGCAGGCAGGGTCAACCGCAAGGGTCGTATGTCTCACCCCCTCAACCACTCTTTGTGGTCTCAAAATCATTCCCCAGTTCTTTACCATTTTTCTTTCCGTCCTGTTATTTACAAGTAGTCTCAAACTTGAGCTTCTCCTGCCCCAGGTCACCAGAAGGCTGGGTCACAGGGGTGCACCGTTACACTCAGCACCTGCAACTAAGTCTGATGAACTATGTTCCATCCTTGGACCTGCATGATGGAAGGAGAGAAGCAACTCCTGTAAGTTGTCATCTGACCTCATATGCACCCCTTACTACCACATTAATAAATAAAATCTGTCTATCTATCTATCTATCTATCTATCTATCTATCTATCTATCTATCTGTTGTCATTGCATCTATTGTAAGCAGCATGTGAGCCTGGAAGAGTGATGTTCAAAGTTAACAGCCTGGGATGAGAGCTGAGATAGCCTGAGGTAACAATCTGTCAAACGCCTGAATTTAAGTGCTAGGACTGATTACATCATAATACATGACAAGTTTGGCCTCTTTGGTGTTTTCTGCTCCCTGCCAGATTCTCTTCTGTCACCCTAGAGGCTGTCAAGTAATGTATACCTGATTCAGAGAGTTGGGGCTTTGGGCGGCTCAGGAGTGGGGTCTTTCTTGAAGAAAGGGAAGGGTCATCTCCCATCTGTCCCCCCACTGTTTCCCTATCCCATGTTTTTCCCACCCCTCATGTGGGCAAGCTCTTCCTGCAGGCCTGGGAGAGACCTTCCTATGCCACAGTCCTGGAGGACTCGGAGCCAGCGCTTCAACACAATCCTCTTGAACACTGGCTGCATCCTACTGGCCCCGGTGAAACCCTGAAGCATTTTATACCCCGTCAGGCACACAGCAGACTCTCCTGAGGCCCAGTGTGCTGCAGGAAATGGTCTTCCTGGTGGCTGAGTTCCAGCATCTGCACGGCTCACCTTCAAAATGGTGAGAATCCACAAAGCTTAGAATAGAGGAGGTCAGATGGACTCAGATTGTCGGTAAGAATTTTAAAGGACCCCTATTGTCCTGACTCAGGCAACAGCTTCATTGCAAGGCCTGAATTCATTCCAGATGATGCTTTTGACAGCCATGGCAACTAAATGAGGAGGACAAAGTGAAGCGACTCCCACAGGAGACCCCAGATACTCGTGCTGGACTGGTAATGGTTTCTCTGGTTGACCCACTGTTTGGTCAAACGCCCAAAGCCTACATTCCCAATCATCAGATCCAGGGTTAGCAACACATCTAGAGGGCCTTGTGTGGCTGGGGTGTAGCTCAGTGGCAAAGTGCTTGCATGGCTTGTTCAAGGCCCAAGCCCCATGAAGAGGAAGCTTCTGTACCTGTGCCTGACACATCGGTCCCACCGTCTGCATCAAGGAGCGCCATACTACTAGACTTTGGCTTGGGGTTGGGTTTGGCCAGTGGGAGGCTCTGCAAAAGGTGTTTGGGCTGGGAGGAGAGAGGTGGGAGAGTTCCCTCTTCCCTGCTCTGGGTCCCTGTGTGACATCACTTATGCTTGCAGCCCGCTCCTGCAAGCCACCAAGGCTCATGGGATCTAATTTCCCTGCTTCCCTCTCCTGCCTTCTCAAGCTCAGAGGGGTAAAGATTTCTTCAGTCACAAATCCCTGTGTCCTTCGACATTGCAGGTGTCCTTGACCCTGCGCCCCTGAAATTGAGCCAGCCCTTCATTCAAGTCTTTACATTGGCCACATCTAAGCTGCATTTTGTCACTGTGGTGCTCTGACCAGAACAACCTTCAAAACCCCTTATCTAAGAGAGGTCTACATTGTGCAGGTTCTTTCCTTAGTGAGCAGGGCAAAGAAATTGCAGGTTCTTTTCTGTCTGGCATTATGAAGGCCTTAGTGACTTTGGCTTTGCATAAATTAAATAATTAAAAAATGGGGATGACCGCCCCCAATCTACAGATGCAAAGGGTTTTTTGTTGTTGTTGTTGTTCTTTCACTCAACAAATAGCTACTGAACATATAAAGATCCAGCACTGTCCAACACTGGACACATCTATAGTTACGGACACACCAGATGACACGGTCCCTGCCCCCATGGTGCATGGTCTATACCCAATGGTCTCCCAGAAGTCAGACAGCTCATCAGAGGCAGAGCTGAAACCAGAGAAGCAGTTTTCCTAATTCTTTTAAGTCCTCAGCAGATTCCTAAAGAAATCTATAACCCGAATATAACAGAAGCAAACACTAGGTCAGACCAAATTAGCTACCAAGTCCTCTTGGGATTTTTGAAAAGGGTCTCACTATGTAACCCCAGGCCAGTCTTGAACACAACATCCTTCTGCCTGAACTTCCCAAGAGCAGTCCCAGGTCAGGGGTGGGGGTGGGGGTGGGGGTGGGGGTGGGGGTGGGGGTGAGGGTGGGGAGGCACCATGCTCCGCTACCAAACTTCCCAGTGGATCAGAAAATAATGATCCACAGACTAGGTGAGAGACGCTGCTGACACACACTCCTGCTGATACAACCACCTGCTTCTTCTGCCTCCCTCGTATTCTCTCCGGCCCTCTTTTCTTTGTCTCTCTTCCCTGCTTCTTCTGTTTCTCACACTTTTATAATTAGCCTTGAGGCAATCTCCCTGTCACTCCCTTAGGGCCTGCAGTTTGGCAGCATGGCTTGCCCATGAGCTGTTTTTATGAATGGAGAGAGGTGGGTGGAGAGTCCAGAGGAATGTTCTCTGTGTGTTTCATAGGCAAAGACACAGAATCAACCTTGGTGCTCAGAAAATAAGGACTAAGGGTGCCTTAGAGCAGCGGCAGAGAAGAACTGAGGAGGGTGTGGAGGAAGCAGCAAGTCCCGGAGTCTGCTTGCTTCCTCAGGCCCTCCGGAGATATTCAAATTCCCTCAGAAAGGTTTGAAAAGGCTATGCCTGTAACCCAATACTTCCTCTGTACCAGGTCAGGCAGGACAAGGGCACCAGCCTGGTGGTGCCTGCAGAAAATGTCGCCTGGCTGGCCATCAAGCAAGCCTTCTTCAGTCACCCAGCCTTGCACTCAGCAAGACATCTGACTCTAGATCCACTGACCCTCTGGAAACCCTCCCCAGTCCTAGCACCTCTGGATAGGTTGTCAGAGCTGAAGAGAAGAAAGCCCAACAGGAGAGCAGCCAGGGCTGAGGAGACAACAAGCCCGCTGACAGTGGCCAGGCAGAATCTCCTGCCCTTCAGCAAGGTTGACAGAGAGATATTTGCTTCACAGCATCCTGAGGTAAGCCCCACAGGGAGGAGGTCAGAGACAGACTTATAGAAACACCAAGGACTCACTTCTCTAGAACTTATACTTCTCTGTCCCCAGCTCCCAATTCCCTGACCAAAACGATTCATACAGTAAATGGACAGCAGGGACAGGGACACAGAAGCATCGGCTTAGAGTCTGGCTTTGAGCAGCTGAGTAGTGACGGTTGGAACAAGGACAGAAGGGCCTTTGGAGACAAGCTCGGGTGACAGAAAGCACCTTGGGGGACCATCGCCCCAGAGCCTTCCTCTGCTAAGAGCAGAATGGCAAAAAGATCAGGACATATTGCAAGACAATCTTGAGTCCCCCCCTCCCCACACACACCCCTTCTGCCCCTGCCAAACAGAAGTGAGGAAAGTCGTCAGTTACCTGCTGAGATTGGGACGACACTGTTGATGAAAGTTGGCTGAGACATGATGGAGCAGAAGAAGAGTTGGAGATAAATTCCCAAAGTCATTGGATTCAGGACAACCATGCTGGCCAGGTCTGGTAAATATCAAGTCAGAGGGCAAAGCTGCTGGGAGCCTCTCCTAGCTCAGCTCTGTCCTGCTGACTGCTCTCTCTCTCTCTCTCTCTCTCTCTCTCTCTCTCTCTCTCTCTCTCTCTCTCTCTCTCTC
>NW_021620506.1:1240810-1252004 GCF_004785775.1 Grammomys surdaster | reverse complement strand
CTCTCTCTCTCTCTCTCTCTCTCTCTCTCTCTCTCTCTCTCTCTCTCCTTGCCTCCCTCCTTGTTTGCCTCCCTCCCTCTCTCCCTCCCTCTCTTTTCCCCATGCCTTTATCAAGAAAGAATGCCAACCATGTCCCGTTAAACCTTCTCCATACTACACAGGGTTATATTTATCTCAAGCACTGGGTCAAATGCCCACATTAAAATTAAGATGTCAGAATTTTCTTTGAGTCTGAGGTAAGTGGCTATGGAAAAGATGAGAAAGAAGGCAGCCAAGTCTCCGGTGTTTACCTGCCACCACCATCAAGGGCAGATGGGTTTCTTGCTCCATTACCTACCATCAGGTATAGACTTGGAACACAGGTGTCCTGCCCTATCACTAATCAAGTTTCTGGTACAAACTGCCTTCCGTGGGGACAAACTACTGGCCTGGACACCCACCAATAACAAATGCACATCCAGCTGAGACTTTCTGTTGGGAACATGCATTTCCAAACAGCTGTTGCTAAGAAAAGGCACCCCACCCCCAGAAGCTGCAACCCTTTAACCCCATGGAAAACAAAGCCGATGAGAACAGTGAGAGCACTTTAGAGTGTGCCAGTCAATATCGAATTGTTCTTGGAGCCACAGCATCATCAACGTACTCTTGGTGAGACAAAATTTCCTGAAACAAAAATAATTCCAGGGGCTAGAGAGATGTCTCAGCAGTTAAGAGCATATACATGAAAAAGTTTATTCCAGCATCTGTGGCGTGCAGCTCACAACTGCCTGTGGCTCTATTTCAGGAGATCTGATGCCTCTGGTCTCCCAGGGCACCTACACTCATGTGGACAAACCCCATCCCCCATACCCCACCTCCCATCCCCTATATCCCACCCTCATACCTTATCCCCCCTACCCCACCCCCCATACATATAATTTTAAAAATAAATAAAAAACAAAAATATTCTTCTTTTTTTTTTTTTTGTTTTTCGAGACAGGGTTTCTCTGTGTAGTTCTGGCTGTCCTGGAACTCACTCTATAGACCAGGCTGGCCTCGAACTCAGAAATCTGCCTGTCTCTGCCTCCCAAGTGCTGGGGTTAAAGCACCACCGCCCGGCAAAAATATTCTTAAAAGTGTTTGTAAAGGCTATTATACTGATCCTTAGATTAGAAAAAACAAACAATTAAAATACTAATCCATAGAGTTGTTTGATTAGCTTTAATTTATGTAATATATTCCCTGTGGAGGTTTATTTAAATCCAGTGAGTACTGGTACTCATCTTAGGCAAGGTGAGCTGGGGCTGGGGCAGAGAGTATGATGCTACCACAGTCTGCAGTTCAGAACCAGCCTTGGTCCTGATTCAGCTCTAAGTGGCAGGAGACAAATTGTCTGACCCCCTGTATGCCTTTGCTGTCTCATCCGAGAGACAGAGATAGCTCCCTTCACAGGGTTGTTGGAAAGGTTAAATGAGATAGTGTGGGGGTAAATTATACTTAAACCAGATCTTAGAGACAGCTCAGTGAAATCCAAAGAGCTGTGGTAGTGGGGTACAAAGATACCCACCCAAATACCTTACATCTCTGCGTGTGTATGTCACTTATGTGCCAAAAAACAGATGCAGAAATAGCTGACTGATATGACTGCTAAAAAGCTGGTGCAGTCACCACAGAAACAGCTGCCCTTTGGGCCCCCACAGAGATGTGTCTACAAGCCTCCACTCTTTAAGGAATTCTTAGGGAATCTCCATTTTCCAGTGTATCTTATGAGCCTCTTTCTTATGATGCTACCCTGACTAACCAAGGCAGAAATGATCATCTTATTCAGACCCTCCTGGAAGGGCTGACTCCTGCAGAATGTAGGAATTGAGGCTCTGTGTCCATGAGGAAGTCACCTAGCATTTGAGAGACACTCACACCAATGAAGTTAATTAGAGCCTGCCTCTTACAGGTCTCAGGTAGGAATGTCAGCTGGAGAATAATTCCTGTCAAACACAGGTACCACCTGACTGAGGAATTGTGGGAAACAGTCAACTGCCCTGTGATCTAGGTTCAAGAATATACATTGTTCGTCGGAATGAAAACAGTAGCCCATGGTATGCAGTCATTGAAAAAGAGTCTAGGATGGGCATATACCTCGATGGTAGAGTACTTGCCTAGAATGTAGGAGGCCCTGGGTTTGAGTCCCTAGCATAGGAAAAATGCAAAAGTCTTTGTACCAAGTGGTGCTAGAAAAATGGAACTTCAACATACAAAACAGAAGTGAAGATTAACTGTTTCTTACCTTGTCCTACTTGTAAGAATTAGTTCAGAAGTGTGATGGTTTGTGTATGCTTGGCCCAGGGAGTGGCACTATTAGGAGGTGTGGCCTTGTTGGAGTAGGTGTGTCACTGTGGGCGTGGGCTTAAGACCCTCATCCTGGCTTCCAGTATGAAGTGAATATTCTGCTAGCAGCCTTCAGATGAAGATGCAGACCTTTCAGCTCTACCTACACCATGTCTGCCTGGATGCTGCCATGCTCCCACCTTGATGATAATGGACTGGACCTCTGAACCTGTAAGACAGCCTCAATTAAATGTTGTCCTTATAAGACTTGCCTTGGTCGTGGTGTCTGTTCACAGCAATAAAACTCTAGCTAAGACAAAGAGCTGGGGAGAAGGCTCAGTGAGGTGCTTGCTGTACAAAGCATGAGGACTCTAATGTGGGACCTCAGAACCTATGTAAAAGCCAGACAGGGTGATTCACAGCCGTAAACCTAGTGCTGGGAGTGGTGGATCCCAGGGGCTTTCTGGCCAACAGTGTAGCCAAAGCAATGAGATCTGGGTTCAACGAGAGACTCTTTCTAAAAATACTAATATGGAAATGTAATTGAGGAAGACACTCAATGTCAACCTTTGACTCACATGCTCATGTATGCGCATGCCTCTGTGTATGCCCTGCCATGCTCCCAGCAGACACATACACACATACACAAATAACACACACAACAAATGAATAAACAGGGAGAGATGGTTCAGTGGTTAAGAGTACTGACTGCCCTTCCAGAGTCCCAGCAACTACATGATAGCTCACGACCATCTGTAATGGGATCTAATGCCCTCTTCTGATATGTTTGAAGAGAGTGGCAGTGTGCTCATATATATAAAATAAAGAAATCTTTTTAAAATAAACAAACAAATAACTAAATAAATAAATAAAAGATAATTACTTCAGGCTGGACATGCCTATAGTCACAACTCTTGGGAGGCTGGACAGGAGGATCACAGGCTACTTCAGCAAGACTTATCCTAAAACATCAGTTCAAAATAAACCATAGGCCTAGATATAGAGGTTAAAGTCCTTATAGGGATGAATCTCAGTGCATTACTTTCCGACTTTGTTGCTGTGATAAATACTTGACAGAAGCAGAGAGTTATTCTGGCTCACAGTTTGATGGTACAGTTGGCCATGGGGAAGGCACAGCAGTTGGAGCATGAGGCAGCTGGTCACGTGGCATCAGCTGCCAGGAAGTGGAGAGAGACGGATGCTGGGGCTCAAGGGGTTTTCTCCTTTTCACTCAGTGCAGGACCCCAGCCCATGGATGGTGCCACCACCAGTCAAGGTAAGTCTGCCCTCCCTAGTTAAACCTTCCTGGAATTAATCTCACAGACACACTCAGAGATATTATCTCTTAGTTGACTCTAAATCCTATCAAATGAACAATTAAAATTAACCAATTGCCTTTAGAAATTGTAAATTATGATGTTAGAAGCACAAATCACATATAACAACAGACAAAAAGACATGTTACAGCCATGAGATAGATAAGTGGGTAGGGTCTCCTGCCACCAAGTCTGATGACATGAGTTTGATTCCTAGGACCCAAGAGGTGAAAGGACAACCAGCTCCCAAAGGTTGTTCTCTCACCTCCATACATGTGCTGTGGCACACCCACACTCATGCACATGCCCACACACACTCACACACACACACAGACACACACTCATTCACACACTTGTGCACATGCACACAAGCACACTCACGTACACATACACACATGCACTCATACACATGCACATACATGCACACACATGCACATACATGCACACAAAATAAATACATAAGTAAATAAATATTTTTAAGAAGCTAGTTCATACCTGTGTACTGACATGAGATGCTATCCCTGTACCATTGAGGACTGTAACAGGATGCAGCAGTATATCTCTGCGGACCTGTGTACTGACTTGAGAGACGGTCAGTGGACCATTGTAGAGTCTAACGGGATGGAGTATTACATCTTACCCTCCTTTCCATACGGCACATACTCTTTTCATCCATTCCTTCAACTGCTAGGCAATCTGGCAAACTTTATTATTTATATACACAAATAGATAGATCTAGAAGGTTGCACATCCCATTAGAGACTTCCTTTTTAATCTTATAAATCACTGTACTAAGTAACATTTTTACAAAAAAATTTTTTGCTTTGGTTTTCTGGGATAGGGTTTCTCTGTGTAACAGAATTGGCTGTCTTGGAACTCACTCTGTAGACCAGGCTGACCTTGAACTTACAATATCCACCTGCCTCTGCCTGCAGAGTGCTAGAATTAATGGTGTGTGGTTCCACTATCTGTGTTGGACATTATTTTATCTATGCATATGTGTGCTTTGCCTGATTGTATGTCTGTTTGCCACATGCATTTCTGGTGCCTAGGAAGTGGTGAGTGTCTCCATGTGGGTGCTGGGCATTGAACCCAGGTCCTTTGTGAGAACAAGTACTCTTAACCACTGAGTCAACTCTCCAGCCCAAAGTCTTACGATGTGATGATTTCAAACGATGTGAGGAATTAAATTCTAACCAACTGAGGAGTAAATAAGAAAGAAAAATAGCATTTCTTCTGCATGTCTCAAGTCCAAGTCTGTTGCCCACATGCCACGGGGGCAGACAGAGTCATCGATTGGCACTGACATACACATACAGCTCTGAGGCTAGTCTTTCTGGCCCACAACTAACAGTGGTTCAGTTCCACAGAGGTCCCAGAAACCTCTATCAGTGCACCAGCAGGCAAGACACAGAATTGGGCAGTGAGAAGCCTCAGTCTGTCCTCTGGAAACTTCATCTTAAATCAAGCCCAGAACTATAGGATGGAGCCTTCCTACATTAAGGGCTGTTTGGTTGGAAAGCCTGGGAGCTCAGGCAAATCAAACACATGTGGGTGGCAGTCTGTAGGAGGTCAGCTTTCCTCTCTCAGGGAAGATACACTCTACCTGGAGCTCAGTCACAACAGTAGCAACGACCTTCCCCAATACTGCATTCCCACACTGTGCTGGGCAGGGAACTCATCCTAAAAGATGCTGTTTAAGAGGAGGCCGGCAAGATGGCTCAGCAAGTTATGCATTTGTTACACAAACCCAGTTCCTCAAAATCCACAGAGAACTGTTGTCCTCTAACCTTCACATGCACCCCATGACACGCAGGCATGTATATATTGTGTTGTAATGATGTATATGTATGTGTATATCTACCTAGCTACATATACATCATGTACAACACAATCATAGACACTTTACAATAATAAAGTAAAAAGCAGAAGAGTTCTCACATTGAGAATCGCTGCCTGCTGTATGCTGTACGCCCTCAGAATGTGAACTCCTGCAGTAAAGAACCCTACTGACCACTCATACCCCTAAATGTATCTGACACTCAAACCCATTTTTACTTAGTTCTATGCCTTCACTACCACGATGGACTGGACCTTCACAGCATGAGCCAGAAAAACACTTTCCTTATATTGCTTTGGTCAATACTATCAGATCAGAGATGGCAGCTGAGAGTCAAGTCTGTGTGTGGCAGGTACAGCGATTCTGGAGAGACTGGCCCCTGAAGTCTGCCTAATACAGAGTTGCTTTACAGTCTTCTTAAGTACATTTTGGAGCCATGAAACACGGCTCAACCTTTACTAGAAACCAGGTGCAGAAGTGCTGAGAGCCCAAGTATAGTTCAGTTCTGGAGATGTGAAACCGCATCTGGGTAGGGACATAGGAATGTCACGGGAGATCCTGAATGGTTTGTAACATTTGGGACTGATGATTCTGACCTTTCCCTGACCCCTGCTTTACCTCAACTTCCTCTCCACACCAGTCTCTCCTCCCAAGAGCTCAGTCCCCTTGTGCTTCAAGGGACTGGGTGATGGAGGGAAAAACCCATTTAGTCTAACTTGGTCCAAGGTTACTTTCAAATCGTAACTCAAGAGCATGTGGTTGCATTTGGCAAAACCTTGAAACTTCTGTTCCTAAACCATAGAAAGTTTGATGCTGATCCAGACCCCACAAGACAGAATGGTAAAGGACCCCGCTCGCCCTTACCACCTGTAATTTCACATACTGTGATCCAGGCTGTGGGAAGAGAGAGCTTAGCCAACTCTGGGAAACAGTCACCAAAGACATGGGGAATGTCATAAACCTGTCAGCCCATGCTGCTTTCCCAGGGGTTCTGTAATCCCCGGGGCTCTCACCCTGTAGACTGTGGTGGAATAAGTCTGCAAACCTCAGGTTCAATATGGTCAGTGTTTCATCCACTGTTTTAGGCTTTGAAGAGTTTGAAAACACCTAGCCACAGGACAAGGTTTCTCCCCAGTGACAAAGTATACACACACACACATACACACACACACACACACACACACACACACACACACACACACACACACTGGAGCAGGAGAAGCAGATGATCTTTTTTTAAAACTCTGGAATGATAAAAAAACATTTCATTTAATTACACAGATGGTATAATAACTTGTTTCCTTACATACAGAATTATTCAAAGTAACTGATACTTTTAAAGCACCACTTAGTGGGGTTCTATTTCCAGAACCCACAGTGGGGAGATGGGGTGGTGGCTCACAACTGGTTCTAACTCCAGCTCCAGGAGGTCTGATGCCACCTACTGGCCGCCACCTATCTGCACACCGATGGCATACATGCACCTATGCGTTTAGAAAGGCAAAAAACAAAACAAGCGTATTTTCAGGAAGCAGACTAAGTTAGAGATGGGAAAAAAGCATAAGGATGACCCAGTAAATTGTGTGTGTGAGAGAGGTCATAGGCTTCATTCATTAACTTGTTCTTTAATAATTCATTTAACAGTACTCTCTAAAGGGCTAGATCTAGGAGCTGGGAGTCAGCATGATCATTGCATGCAGAAATCCTTGTCCGCAGCAGCTCACATGCTAAGAGGGTCTCAGAGCAGAAGCACACAGAACAGGCCAGCAGTGTTCAGAGTAATGCAGAATAGTGAAGCAAGGGATCAGAGTGGGCCACCCTGACACGGAGGCATTTACATAGAGACCTGTGGGAATGAACCATGGATCTGGGAAGAAAGCAGTGGGCTTTCACAAGCCACGTGCCATTGCTTCATCACAGTGATGGTGACTTATCCACTGACAGCCCATCTCAGAGCCCATGCTGGTCTGCCACTTACAAAGCCTCACCATCCCTACTCCATCATGTTCAAATCCTCCTTGGTCCCGATCTGACTGCCCCCAACCCCAGCAGACCCTTTGCCAAGAGGAGTATGGTCACTCTTGGTTTCTCACTAGCACCTGGGGACAGTGCAGTTGGCGGCAAGAACACCACGGTTTCAGCAGATAGCACTCGGTTTGAATACCGGCTCTGCCAGGAACAAGCTGAGCAAGCGTGTCAGGGTTCAGGAAAGCTCGTATTCCCTTCCGAGGTTCTAATGATCTGAGACTGACATCGAGCCCCTTGAACGGGGATCATCAGATCTCAGCACCCAGACCTCCCTGCTGCATCTAGGCTTCCTGCAGGTCAGCTCTTTTTAGATCTCATCAGCCTAGTGGAGGTGAGAAGACGGCCTGCTACTCATGGTAAAACCCAGACAGCCTCTGTCAGACGATGAGATGGGGAACACAGGCTAGGCTGGCAGCCGAGGAAAGCACCTGCTCCAGAGATGAGCAGGAGAGTTGGCAGAGCCCAGACCTGGGTGAACAACAGCTCTCTGTTTGAGTGGCAGTCCCTTGGTTGATTGGCACTTTCCAAGGTGACTCCTGTCCATAAGTAAAATGACACAGGTGGTGTTCTGATCAATCACGAGGGTGGATCTATTTATTTTTGCTGAAAGAATTGGCATGGATTTTGATGGAGCAACCCAAGGTAGACATATGAGTAGAAAGGTCTCTTCACCAGCGGCATGGATTTGAAATACTAAATGCCTTAACCAATGCTTTGCTGAGTGGCATGAACCATTTAAAACATTCAGAAATGTGTGTGTGTGTGTGTGTGTGTGTGTGTGTGTGTGTGAGAGAGAGAGAGAGAGAGAGAGAGAGAGAGAGAGAGAGAGAGAGAGAGAGTAGGGGTGACTGTCAAGTTGTTGAGTGGACCTAGTCGATGCCTTCAATTGGGTAATATACTCCTGTTAGTCTGTCTGGGTTGCAACAGCACAATACCACAGACAGGCCACTTGTCAGGAACTGGTCTCTCTTGCAGGTCTGGAGGTCAGAAGCTGAAGACCAAGGCAAAGGCAGACTCAGCTCATTTCCTGGGTGATGAATGTCTGTCTTCCCAATGAGTGGAAAGAGCCAGAGATCTCCTTGGGGCCTCTTTTATAAACATGCTCACCCCATTTGTGATGGCTTAATCTCCACAGCTAATCAGCAGGCTGAGGTTCTATCTCTGCACACTGTCATCTTGGGTATCAGGTCCATATCTGAATTTAAAGGAGACATAAATCTGTCTATAGCAATAGTTAGATACATGTTTTCTTCCTCTGAATAGATTGCTAACTCATTGAGCAGAAAGCTCAACAACAGGGGAAAAAAACATTAAGTTGTGTATAGGGGGATTCTCGTTAAACTTGCAGCAAATATTTCAGAAGAACTCTTTTAAAACAGAGAATACAAGGCCATATTTTGTTTTGTGTAGCTTTCACTACCCTGCCTAAGCTCCAGGATCAAGCCTCACTACCAGCCCCCCCCCACCCCCCAGCTTTCCTTGAATCCACAGATAAAAGACACAGACATATAGTTGTTCAATTTCAACTTGCCTTCTTGGCACAATTGCTGGGTGCTACTTCCTGCCTGGGGGGGGTACATGCCTTTATTATTACTCTCAACTCTGCACCTCCCACCTGCCCTAAACTTTAGTGGCTAGTTCTATCCTGCTCCTGCTGAACACCCCTGACTACCCACCTGTAGGAGCAGCCTATGTGGCCACTCCATTTTGAGATCTCATGTGGCTCTTCAACACTTTTCTATCAGAAGCCTGGCGAAACTCTCATCTCCTCCCTTGCATCTTCCTTTTTCCTCCAGGGACCCAGAAGTCCCTCTATCTTATGCCCAGCAATTGGCCCATGGTTTCTTACTGACAGATCAAGAACCAATTGGGGGAACAGGACCTTAGCATCAGAACCATCCTTACAATATTTAATTACTAAAACAAAACAAAAACAAATAAAACAAAACAAAAATCCACTAGGAATACTACACCCATCAAAATTATCTCCAGATCTGAGAGATAAACATTTTCCTAAGGGAACAGAAATTGAGGTACTTTATCACTGCCAGACTAGCACAGCAAGAAATACTTACAGGAGTCCCACATTAGAAATAAAAATTTAGGGCTCAGGATCAGACCAATTTACATTGTTAGTTCCAGACCATTCAGTCCCAGTGTCCTTAAGGCAAGGTGGGAGGAGCAGACTGGAGGAGGACCTCTGAGGCCAGAAGGGGAGGGAGGGAGGAGGAGCCTACACAGCAGAAAGAGGGAGCTGCTAGCTCCCAGATGTTGTCCCTGGTTTCCACTTGCTCCTTACTCTGCCACATTAAACTTTAAAAGTTAACCATGAGAAATAAAAGTATAAGCCAAGCACCATCCTGGTCAAGAGAGAGATAGAGACAGACAGAGACAGACAGAGAGAGACAGAGAGAGTGAGTTAGTATTCTAGGACAGCCAGGGCTATGAGGAGAAACCCTGTCTCGAAAGAAAGAGAGAGAGAGAGGGAGAGGGAGAGGGAGAGGGAGAGAGAGAGAGAGAGAGAGAGAGAGAAGTATAAACCAGGCATGGTGCACATTTTTAATCAAGAGGCAGAGGCAGATCTCTGAGTTCGAAGCCAGCCTGGTCTACAGTTTCAGGACAACCAGGGTTACACTGAGAAACCCTGTCTCAAAAAAACAAAACAAAACAAAACAAAAAACAAAAAAGAAAATAAAAGTATAATAACTACCAAATGGATGCACACATACACATGCATACACACACACACACACACACACACACACCCTACTAGATGAGCCAACACTACAAAATAGAAAGTGAATGGAATATACATAATAAATAAACAGTAAGAGAGAAGAAAGGAATAACAACAACCACTACAGGCTGAGTGTGCTGGCACACACCCTTAGTACCAGCACTTGGGAGACAGATGCAAGTGAATCTCTCTGAGCTCAAGGCCAGTCTCATTTCCATTGTGAGATCCAGGTGAGCTAGGGCTGCATACTGAGACCGTATCTCAAAAAATAACAGTTTTAAGAACTCATAGTAAGAGAAACACTGAAGTGGAAGGAACTCTGTCAGACTTCTTTCTGCACCCAGTATTACTCATGCTAAACCTGACACACACACAAAAGCAAACTATAGATCCATATCTTTGATGAGCATAGATGCAAAACTTCTCAATAAAACACCAGCAAGCTGAATGTAGTAACAGCACATCCGTAAGATCATGTACCAAGGTCAGGTAGGATTCATCCATGGATACACAGATGCTCCAACAGAAACACACAATGAATGTGACACATGAGGAGAGAGAAGGGGAAGGCACACAACTGTCTCAGTAGACACAGAGAAAGCATTTGATAGACTTCAGCATCCCTTCACGACATGAAGAAGAACAACTCAGCAGATCAAGTTAGAAGGAAAATCTCTCTGATGAACAACCTTCATCCTAATTTTCCTTCCTACAGAAAGAGGAGAGTTACCAGAAGATGCTCCCTCCCTGCTCCAAGGACAACTCTGTCAGGGAGACTGCACCCATGCATGAATCTTCACCAGAGTGGAGAGGCAGGTAACCCATGGGATTCATCTGTCTCTCTGATACTCTAATTGACCAGAACACTGTCCACTCCTGAAATTGCATGAAGGTTCTCTCTAAGTGACCCTCTCCCTCTCTCCCTCTCCCTCTCCCTCTCCCTCTCCCCCTCCCCCTCCCCCTCCCCTC
>NW_021620506.1:1208688-1240410 GCF_004785775.1 Grammomys surdaster | reverse complement strand
TCTCCCTCTCTCCCTCTCTCCCTCTCTCCCTCTCTCCCTCTCTCCCTCTCTCCCTCTTTCCCTTTCCCTCTCTCCCTCCCTCCCTCCCTCCCTCTCTCCCTTCCTCCCCCCCCTCATACACACACATACACACACACACACACACACACACACACACACACGGTCAATATCAGACCGAACAGGGGGAAGCTGAAAGCATTTCCTTTAAGACGTGGAATATGGCAAGGATATCCACCCTCACCGTCTTATTTAATAAAGTATGGGAGTTTTAACAAGAGTAATTAATCAAGAGAAACACATGGCGTCCAAATTGGTAAGGAAGAAGTTTAATTACCCATGTTTACAGATGACATGATTCTATCCATAAAAAGAACCAAGTACTCAACCAAAAAGTTTTGGGTTTATAAACATATTTAGATATTTAGTAGAGCTGGAGGATATACGGCAACATATAAAATCAGTAAACATTTATGCATAAATAAGGAACCTCATAGAGAGAAATTAGGAAAGTGATTTCATTCACAATAGCCATATAAAAATTTTATAAATAAACTTACCAAGGAAGTAAAAGATCTCTACAATGAAAATTATAAAATACTGATGAAAGAAATTACAGAGGGCATGCCCAGAAGAAATGGAACAATATATTCTAGTTTGTAAATAGGAAAAATCAGTACTATTAAAGTAACCATATTATAAGAAAAATCTATAGTTTCAATGCAATTGCATCAAAACACCAACAACTTTTTTCACAGAAATACAAAACAATTTCCTAGTTAATTTAGAACCTTAAAAACAAACAAACAAACAAACAAACAAACAGAAACCTGGAATAGCCCAAGCAATTCTGAACATGGCCAAAATAAAGGGGGGAGGGGCACAAAGACTTGGAGGCAGAGAGCTAAGGCAGTGGCTCTGTGGCAGAGCACTGCTCAGCATGCCTGAGGTCCTACATTTAATCCCCAGCACTGTCAGAAAAGCAAATGAACAAGTTCAGCAGTTAAGAGCACTCACTGCTCTTCCATAGGTCCTGAGTTCAATTCCCAGCAACCACAGCTCACAAACCATCTGTTATGGGATCCGATACCCTCTTCTGATGTGTCTGAAGACAGCTACAATATACTCATATACAAAAAAAATAAATCTTTAAAATAAAAAGAAAGAAAGAAAGGAAGGAAGGAAGGAAGGAAGGAAGGAAGAAAGAAAGAAAGAAAGAAAGAAAGAAAGAAAGAAAGAAAGAAAGAAAGAGAGAGAGAGAGAAAGAAAGAAGCCAACCAACCAACCAACCTGGGAACCTGGAAGCATCACAATATCTAATTTCAAAACACAATACAAAGCTATAGTTACTAAGACAGGAGGATACTAGTATAAAAACAGACATACATGACAAAGGGACAGACCAGAGAACCAGAAACCAATCCTCATTCACACAGATGGCTTACTTTTTTCCAAAGATGCCAATAACATATATCTGAGAAAGACATTCGTGCCACTAAATGGTGGTAGCAACACTGGATCTGCATATGCAGAAGTTAAAATGTTCTCTTCCTCTAGTGATAGGACACAGAAATCAGCCCCAAATGTATCACAGGCCCAAATCTTAAACCTGAAATTGAACTTACTACAAGAAAATGTAAGGGGCACACTTATAGATGTGTGCACCCCGAGGTCTGCGGTCTGGATGCACCCCGGAATCAATGCAGCCCAACAGAAAATCATGCTTTCTTAAAACATTTCTAGATTTCTGTGCATTTTGTTTTTGTAACTCAATTGAGCAGGTCTTGAATATGAACTCGCTAGAGGACAATGCCATGCTGCAATGTCAAAAGGTCACACAAGGCCGGCTGTAGGCAATGATAATTTAGGTAGGACCAGAGGCTCAGGTAATGGGATTATGTCAGACTATATTATATACAAGAAACTCCTGCACAGGAAAGGAAATAATCAACAGAGCTAAGAGACAACCTACAACACTGGAGAGTATATTTATAAATTATTCATCGTATAAGAGATGCCCAGAATTCCTAAAGCACTCAAAAAACGAATGTCAAAAAATTTTTAAATTAGGCTAAAGAACTAGGTATTTCTCAAAAGAAGGCATATGCAAATATCCAGCAAGTACAAGAAGACAATGCCCAATTTCACTAATTGTCAGAGGAATGCAGATCAGAACCAGAGGCTGCTACTTAGCACTGCCCTCTGAGCTAGCCTATCTTCATGAGATCAACTATGCCCACCTGCAATAGTCCATCACAAATGTGCCTGAGGACTCCCCTGATATCCCAGCTATTCCTCCCTGCCACTTGTGTGCAGTTCTACACAAGGCCCTGGGACTTGGGGAGGGGCTAGAGTGTGTATATTGGGGAAGACGAGATAAAGGGGGCTAGGTCATGGAGGTGCTGGGTGAAGACGCTGCAGTGCAGCTGTTTTGGGGTTACCCATGCTCCATCAGTATCTCCTCATTCATGCTATGTAAGTGAATCCAATAAATTGGTTTTCCATTAATAACTGTTGGGGAATCTTACTTTGCTTTTCTTTAGAACCTTAGGGGAAGGGGTAGACTTTGTCCACATCTCTAAGAAGGGAATTTTAGCCACAGATATTCTCTCTCCCATTTGGAATGGCCATTATTGGCTCCTAGGGAGATAGCTTAGTTGAGAATATGCTTGTAGCATAAGCAGAATCCAAATTCGGTCTCTAATACTCACATACAAAGCCAGGCATTCACAGCAATCAGCACTGCAGTGGGGGAGACAAGATCCCTGGGCTTACTGATCTGCCTGACCAGCCCAGTCTAAAGAGCCAGTCTGCAGGTCCCAGTGAGAGGCCTATCTCAAAAAACAGACTGTAAAGCTGGGGGAACGACTCAGTAAGCCGAAGTCTCTCTGTATTCATGAACACACGAGTGGAATTCCCCAAACCCACATTTAAAAATGGGCAATGCAGCCATTACAGCAGTGCTGGCCTGCAACTCCTCAGTGGGGGTTGGTAGAGGATGGATGATCTCTGGGAGTTTGCTTCACTCAGTCTAGCCAAATGACAAGCTCTCAAGTTCAGTGAAGAGACCCTGTCTCAAAAGCTATGATGGACACCCATAGAGGAAAACACCCAAAGTCAACCTGATTCCCATGTGTATGCATTCACACACACAAGTGCACATACGTGTACATGACACACACACACACACACACACACAGGGCTGCTATCATAAAAAAGACAAACAACTAGCACTCAATAGACCATTATGATGTCGCAATGAAGCGTTGGGTAGTCACGACACGGCAGTGTCCCATCACAAAGGTGCATTGTAGCATCATTGTGGGGCATTGTGCATCGTGAAGACATACATCAGCTCTGGGGTGACCCAAGGGAACGCTTGGATGGCAGAGAAGAGAGCATCATGATGTAATGTCACAATTCACCTTCTAATGACACAATGATAAATCTTGACATCACAATTTAATATAGGGGTGGTCCAGTGGTGCACTGAATATCACAATTTACATATGTGACATCACAGAGTACTATGATGTCATCATTGAGCATTTTAAAGTCACAGTGGGATACTGTGGGTGTCACAATGGGGCATGACACAGTGGAGAATGTTGATGCCACATTTACACTGGGATAAACAGACAGTGCAGCAGATCTCTCCCTGGTGACAGGGTGGTATATGCATTGCCTTCTTCCCCATGAGCTCATCCTCAGAGGAGGAGGAAACAGGGAGAGGAAAGAAGCAAGTCTCTTAAGTTTGTATTGCTGTGACAAAAATACTTGAGAAAAAGATTAGAAAGGAAACTTTTGTTTGGTTCATGATTTCAGGTTTCAATCCTTAGTTGGCAGGATCCATGCCTCGGGTAGGAGGTGACTCAGAATATCAGAGCAGATGGTGGTGGGTTGTTGACCTTCCGATGACAAAGAAGGAAAGGGGGGAAGGGAGAGGAGGAAAGGGAAAGGAAGGGATAGGGAGGAGAAAAGAAGTGGGAAGGAGAGAAAGAGAGTGAAAGACAGAGAAAGAGAGAGGGAGAGAAGGAAAGGGAGAGGGAGAGGGAGGAGGGAGGGGGAGAGAGAGAGGAGGGAGGGGAAGGGGAGGGGGAGGGGGAGGGGAGGAGAGGGGAGGCAGAGGGGAGGGGGAGGGAGAGAGGTAGAGAGGGAGAGAGGGAGAGAGGGAGGGAGGGAGGGAGGGAGGGAGAGACGGAGAGACGGAGAGATGGAGAGACGGAGAGACGGAGGGAGCTTTCAAGTCCATATTGTAGCTAGGTCCTATCTCCTAGTTTCTACCACTTCCAAATAAAGCTGTCATATTATGACTCCATCAGTGGCGTAGCCCACTAAGGCAGAGTCCTCATGATCCTGATCACTTCCCTAGAGGCTCTCCTCTGAACACTGACTGAAAAACAAGCCTTTAGACATCTGGGCCTTTTTCGAGGACACTTTTTGGTCAATCATAATGCTAAGATAGACTAAGCTCTTAAAAGAGACCTGAGTTTTGGGGGAGGCTGAGATGGTTTAGCTGTTAGAGTACTGCTTGCTCTTCCAGTGAACCGGGGTTCCCCGGACCCACATGGTGGCTCACAACGCTCTGTAATCCAGGGGATCCAATGCCTTTGTATTAGTCAGGGTTCTCTAAGGGAACAGAACTGGTAGAATTAATCCTCTCTCTCTCTCTCTCTCTCTCTCTCTCTCTCTCTCTCTCCTCTCTCTCTCTCTTTCTCTCCTCTCCCCACTCCCCCCCACATATGTATATGGGATTTATTCAAGTGGCTTATAGTCTGTGGTCTGATCAGTCAAACAATGGGCATCTCCCAACAGAAAAGCCAAGAACATGTTAGTTGTTCAGTCCACAATGCTAGATGTCTCAGCAGTTCCAATCTAGTGCTGGAACTAGAACCTGGAGCTTCCCAGGGAAGTTTTAACACAAAAGTAGTCTCAGTAACAGGGTAAATGAACTTTCCAGCAAGAGTGAGGGCAAGCAGGTAAAATGGCTTCTGTCTTAGTTACTTTGTTTATCGCTGTGATAAAACACCATGACCAAAGCAACTTATAAAAAGAAAGCATTTAATTTGGCTTATGGTTTCAGAGAGTTGGAGCCCATGATGGTGGAGAGAAGGAACAGCAAAGAGTTCACATCTTAATCCACAACCATGAGGCAGAGAGTGGGGGGGGGGGGAGGGGGAGGGAGGGAGGGAGGGAGAGAGAGAGAGAGAGAGAGAGAGAGAGAGAGAGAGAGAACGAACAATGGAAATTATGTGAGTCTTTTGAAACTTTAAAACCCTGTCCCTAGTAACATACCTCCTCCAGCAAAGCCACACCTCCTAATCCTTTCCCAATAGTTCCACCAACTGGGACCAAGTATTCAAATACTAGAGGGACCATCCTAGTCTGCATCACCACAGCCCACCTCCCTAAGCACCAGCCACATGCATGGTACCCAGATACATGAAGGCAAAACTTCCATATACATAAAATAAATTGAAAAGAAATGGAAATAAACCATGCTTTCTTTAAGATCACTTTGTCCCTGTGATTAGAAGAGGAAGCTTTGAAACTACCTTTCACCTGTTCTTAAACCATGCAGCATACTGGAAACCTAGCAAGGGTGGGAGCTTTAACCAATATGTCCATGTGGGTCCCACCTGACAGTTTCCAGTATGCTTGATCAAGATTATCTGAAGGCACTCGCTTGGTTTCAGTGCTGATGTGGGCTGTAGACTCTATTCCTCACATGTGAACAAACACAGCCCCACACTAGCAAAGGGCTTGCCAACCATCCATTCACCGACTGTAGCCAATTTTCTCTGATGTGCCCTAATAGGAGGGTGCTGCAGCATGGATAACAGCAACCAACAAATCATTTAAAACTAATTTCTCCTTGGTTTGGGAATGTAGCATGTGACTTCCTGGCTGCCGACTGGCCTGGCTAATTCAGTTTGGCTCAGATGAATGAGCCTTTACTGAGCTAATAATACAGCTCAGCCCTGTGCTGAGGTGTGGAAGGAAGACTGCCAAGTGAAGTGTGCCCTCCCCAGATTGTCAGACACGGTCACTGTGTGGTTGAGGGGACTTTGCTTACCAAAGGGTTCCACAACTGGCCAAAGCTAAACTTCTCCTGTCCCTTTACTTTGTGGGTCGGGGCTCAACATGTGAACAGAGGTTGGTGTGGGAGCGTGCTCTGTTTGCTGCTAAGCATCTCTGTGACCAGTATATATACCATATAACTTTGGATGTTCTATTACTCTTCCTAGAGAGAAGAGAAAGTGAGGCTCCCAGAGGGTGAAACCTTCTAAAGCAGAAACAGTATGCATACAGGCTCATCGTGGACAAAGCCTTTCCCCCGAGATACTTACTATCTGCCCAAAATGGCAGACAGATCAGGTCAGACCCATTCGGCAGACCTGTCCCGCAGAATGAATTCTGCACACACCCCCTCACATTCCCTGAGTCTCCATCTAAATGCAAGGAGACCTCAAGACTATGCCAGGGCAGCCCAGTGACCCCTTCCAGGACGCACTGCTGAAACCAGAGCCCCAGCTGCCACTCTGAAATCTGCCACACTTGTTTTTACCAAGGGCCACATCTTCCAGGTATTGTGCTATTCCCCACAATGAGTCCAGCAAGGACGGAAAAGTGGCCCTGTTCCTGAGAGACATGGGACCTTTCTGGGAGAAGCTTGGTTCCATTTTCCTTGACTTCCTGAAACATGGACTCCTCCTCTGAGCTTTCCTTCTGGGGTCCCATCTCCACTATTGCCTGACAGCTCAGCCAGCCTTCTCAAAAGTCCCCAGGTGGTGTCACTGGTCTCCCAAGAGGACCCCTGGCTAAGTCAATGCATTATCACTGGTCTCTCAAGAGGACCCAGGATACAATGGCCTTCTTTATTTGTGCCTCCTATGTGGGAAAGGAAGGTAAAACTGCCACCCTGGAAAACTCACCAAAGGAAACTGGCCAAGATTTTTAAAGGTTAAGATCACAAAACAGCAAACAAACAAACAAAACCAAACAAATACCCACAGCTGTTTCAGTGTTTGCCTTCATCACTGGCCTCATTGCCTGGAAGGAAGGCAGTTTAGGTACAAGTAACTGATCAGCAATGGTAGAAATCCACTCCCTGTGTTGTTATATGCCTTTGGGACAGACATTTGAAAGTCAGCTTTTCTGATGATGTAATAAAATACCTGAGAAAATCAACTTAACAAAAGAAACTTTACCTTGCCAGGCAGTGGTGGCGCATGCCTTTAATCCCAGCACTTGGGAGGCAGAGGCAGGTGGAGTTGTGAGTTTGAGGCCAGCCTGGTCTACAGAGTGAGTTCCAGGACAGCCAGGACTACACAGAGAAACCCTGTTTCGAAAAAAACCAAAAAACAAACAAACAAAAAACAACAAAAAAAAAAAGAAAAAGAAACTTTACCTCAGCTTATGGTTTCTGAGGGCTCAGTTTATATTGGTAGGCCCCACTGTTTGGGGGCCTGTGGCAAAGTAGGACACTGTGTTAGGGAGCATATAATAGAGCAAAGCTGATGGCCTTGTGGTGACTAGGAAGCAGAAATAGAGGAAGGGTCTGGTGTAATACATCCTTCAAGAACAAACACCCCAAGGCATAACTTCCTTCAATTAGGCCCCACTTTGTAAAGGTTCCTCCACCCCACAACAACGCCATAGACATTTAGCATATAGACCCTTGGAGAATATTTAAACCTATACTGTAACAACATGAAAACATGCAGCCTCAGGAAATGCTCATTGGCAGCTTCTTGTCATCTTTTGCTTCTGAAAGAGGGACGTAGGAAAGGGATGTGCCGAGTCTAAAAACCTCTAGAAGCACATTTGCTCACCAGCACAATGACCATTGCTTTTAGAGTATTAGCTGCTGGGTGGGAAACGAAGTCTCTGGAGACTCCCTTCAGGGCTGAGGCTGTATAGATCAGGTGGCAGAGTGCTTGCGTAGCATGCACAAAGTCCTGGGTTCCACTCACAGCAATGAGTAAATGGGGCAGAGTCATAGGTGCTGTAACCCCAGCTCTCAGAAGATGAGGGAGGTAGGGTCAGAAATTCATGGTCATCAGCCACACAGTGAGTTCGAGGCCAACTTGGGTTGCATGAAACTTCATCTCAAGAAAATATTCATTAGTAGGTATAGAATCAATGCACAAAATATGCAAGCAGTAAACATGGAATACTGTGGAAACTGAGAACATATTTACTTTGACGATGAAACAGATGTGTGTCCAGAAACAAATTTAACAAAAGTTCCGTAATGTCAGTATCTTAAAACCTTTAAAACCATTGTTGAAGGACAAACACCAACAAGCAAACAAAACAACTACTTTAGGAAACTAAATGATGTTATTCTCTAATAGAATGCCAGATGGTAGTAGCACACGCACGCCTTTGATCCCAGCACTTGGAAACAGAAGCAGGTGGATTTCTGAGATCAAAGACAGCCTACTCTACAGAGCCAGCTCCAGGACAGCCTAAGCTACACAGAGAAACCCTTTCTTTAAAAAAAAAAAGACAAACAAACAAATGAAACCTAAAAAACAACAAAACACAAACCAAGCAAAACAAGAAGTAACAAATAAGACACCAAATTTCTCAGTGTCCGTTTCCTACTTACTTAACTACTCAGAGGCACTGTATTAACCATACCTTTTCCCTCCTATAATCTGGATGCACTAATCCCAGGGGCTTGCCCCTCCTGGTGTGATGCTCTGCTCCCAGTGAAGGCAAACTTCACCTGCAGTGGCTGTCCACTCACTTTTCATGTGTAAACCAACCAAATCCAGGCTGAGCACCCCAGATTTCATCTTTGTGGCCCACATTTATCTGCTCTCCATTCTGTATCCTCCTGCCCTAATTTTGTCAGGGCCATGTGGAGACAATTGGGGGCAGCCCCACACTACCCAATACCTAACGGGTTTACCCAGATTCACCTTTTTCTTCGGTCAAAGACTAAACTCAGTAATGCTTTCTGCTTGAGATCTACTTGAGAGTTCTCATGTATCTCTGTGGGATGTGGTGTATCTCCTATCCTCCCCTTGCCTCTTCTCTCATACATTACATCCTGACCACAGTTTCTGCTCACTCCTCTCTTCCTAGCCCCCCACCCCCTACTCGTCTCCCCATCTACTCCTCTTCTGTTTCTTTCAGAAAAGGGCAGGCCTCCGAAGGTTGTCAACCAGCCACGGCATCAAATTGCAGTAAGACTAAGCAACTGCCTTCATATTAAGGCTGGACAAGGTAACTCAGTGAGAAAGGAAAGGGGTTCCAAAAGCAGGCAAAAGAGTCAGAGATAGCCCCTGCTCTCACTGTTAGGAATCCCACAAGAACACCAAGCAACACAACTGTAACATACATGCAGAAGGCCTACGTCAGACCCATACAGCTTCTTGATTGTGGATTCAGTCTCTGTGAGTCCCACGAGCCCAGGCTAGTTGATTCTATGGGGTTTCTTGTGGTGTCCTTGACCCCTCTGGAATCTTCTTCTTCTGCAGGATTCCTCCAACTCTGCTTAATATTTGACTATGGGTCTCTGCATTAGTTTCTATCAGTTGCTGGATGAGCCTCCCTGACGGGGATTAGGGTAGGCTCCAATCTACAAGGACAGCAGAATATCAATAGGAATCATCTCATTGACTTTGGGGGATTGGGGTGGCTGGCTGTGTTTAGATCTATCCGAAGTCTCTGGGCTATCCTGGCCCTCTATGCAGTGTCAGGTGTGGGCTCCCTCTGGTGGCATGGGTCTCAAGTTGGACCACTCATTGGTTGGCCACTCCCTTAAGTTCTGTGCCATCTTTACCCCAGCAGGACAAATTGTAGGTCAGAGGTTTTGTGGCTGGGTTGGTACCCTGATCCTTTCACTGGAAGTCTTGTCTGGTTAGAGAAGAAGGCCAGTTCAGATTCTGTATCCCCCATTGTTAGGACTTTTCACTAGGGTCACCTTTGTAGAATCCATGGAGTTTCCATTCCATGAGTCTCTATCTCATTCCCAAAAATGCCATCCAATTTCAGTCATCTCTCCCTGTACTCTTTCCCTCCAACCTGTTCCCTCCTGTTCCCACTCTCATCTCCAGTCCACTGGTGAAATCTATTATATTTCCCCTTCCCAGGGAGATCCGTGCATACCACTTGAGGTCTCCTTGTTATTTAGTGTCTTAGAGTTTCCATTGCTAAGAAGAGACATCATGACTAAGGCAACTCCTATAAAGGACAACCTTTAACTGGGGGTACCTTACAGTTTCAGAGGTTCAGTCCATTATCATCGTGGTGGGAAGCATGGCAGTGTGCAGGCAGACGTGGTGTTGGAGAAGGAGCTAAGAGTTCTACATCTTGATCCAGAGGCAGCCAGAAGAGTCTTCCAGGCAGCTAGGAGGAGGGTCTTGAAGCCCACCCCCACAATGACACACTTCCTCCAACAAAGACACACCTACTCCAACAGGGCCAGCCACACTTCCTAATAGTGCCACTCCCTGGGCCAAGCATATTTAAACCACCACACTTAGCCGCTCTAGGTCTGTGGATTGTAGCATGAATATCCTTTACTTTACAGCTAATATCCACTTATAAGTAAGTACATACTATGTGTGTCTTCCTAGGTCTGGGTTCCTCACTCAGGATGATCTTTTCTAGTTCCATCCACTTGCTCACAAATTTCATGATGTTGTTTTTAATAAAGGAGTAGGATTCCATTGTGTACACGAGCCACATGTTCTTTATCCATTCTTCAGTCAAGGGTTGTCTTCAGTTTCATGGGCTTCTTTTCTGGGAAAACTGTTTTTCTAACTTTTTAACTATGCTTTTTGCTCTCAAGCCTTATTTTAAACTTGGCTAAAAGCCTCCAGCAATAACTGTGCAATATTCCCTGTGCTGCGATGCCTTGAAAATTCCTGTAAAATTAGTTCATTTAAAAAAATTTAGTTTCAAAATCTAGAGCATGGGAAATTTTTTTCTTAGCTAGAATTTCACATGAGTGGCCTCTACTTTAATCTCACCAGTCCTCAGGGGTACCCTCTACTATTCATATTGTCAGCATTCTAGACCGCTGGTCTCACACCAGAACCCTGTTTGTCTTCTACACCTTCTTCTGGACTGCGTCTCCACATTTATTATTCAAACCAGTTTAAAAAGAAAACTCTATAGAAAGCACAGTCAGGTGATTAGAGCAATGACCTCATTTCTCAGTACCACTTGTCTGAATGAATCAGTCTTTTGTCACTCTGATCAACAAGTTAAAGGAGGGAAGATTTTTGGTTCATGGTTTCAGCCCATGGTTGGTTGTCACCATATCTTTTAGACCCATTGTAAGGCAGAAATGTCATGGAAGAAGGATGTGGTGGGGGAAAGAGTCATGGCAGTCAGGGAGCAGAAGAGAGAATATACCCATGCCAGCAGGCTTTCTTCTTCTCATTTAAAAGCTTTTAAAAGGGATTTTAAATTTGCATTTATTTGTGTGTGTGCACACACACACTAGTATAAACACTACAGTATGTGTGCACACATGGATACACTTGTAGGAGTTGGTTGTCTCCTACAATGTGGGTTCCAGAGATCGAACTCATCAGGTGTGGTAGGGATCGCCTCTCCCTGCTGAACCACTGCCCTTTAAGCCTCCCAGCCTATTGGACGGTGCCACCCACATTCGGGGTGGGTTTTCTTCCCTTCCTTAATACTCTCTGAAAAAGTCTCTCTTGCGCATAACAGCCAAAATGTTTTTTTAGAAACGTTACTAAACATCTCTTCAATCAATCCAATCAAGTTGACAAGATTGATCATCACAATTAACATGTAAAAAAAACCTGAGTACAAAGAATCACAAAAAACAAAAAATCAAAACAAAAAACCAAAAAACTGTGTGAGAGGAACAGGGAGGGACAAAGTGAGGGAGTGGGCGGAGGAGCCCATGGAGAGTGTCCATGCAGGAATGGTAGAACAGGCTTTTTTTTTTTTTTTTAAAATGGATACTTAAGGGATAAAATCCAGACTTTAGCCCTCAAGTGTGAAAGAAATATTTATTGTCACAATTGAACTTAAAATTTGAACTGTATTTTGCCAAGGTAGAAACCTAAACTTCAATTAATTTGGGGCCTCACCTGCCCCAGCCTCTGCCCCTAGCATTGTGGAGTTTATTCAATATCCAGGCATTAGGACAGGTTTATGGTCCTTAGAAGATAGGTCGTCAATCACCTGTGTACTTATTTAAAAGTCTGTGGCTTCAGTGATCTGTCTCCTGAGTCTTCCTTCCTGGGACAGTGATACTGTATTGTGTTTGCCTGGTGTAAGTAGGGTTAGTTGCAATGGAGCTGACCAAACAGGGGCAAGAGGATGCAGGTCTAAAGGATAGGGGAGGTGACCTGGGTCACACAGGTGCTCACAAACAGGGAGAGATGGGAGTTAACTTACCATGTGTGTTACAGAGATGCTACAGTGTAGCTGGGGCACTAGAAGGAAGGCAGCTTTGCAGAAGTACTGTGGGATAAGAATGGATCTTGGACTACAGGAAGAATAGCAGGAGCTAAGCTGGAGCTGGGGTGGGGCCATACCTGGCTTCCCGACTCTCCTGTGACCATAAGTGGGGAGGCCAATGCCATCAGGAACACTCGGGGACCAATAGAACAAGCCTTGGGAGAAGAAGACCACATGGCTGGAGATTAACCACACCACAGAGCCAGCTCCACTGACAGCAGGAAAGAAGCGATGGATCTTGCCATCTCTGTGGTTATTTCTATGCTATGGGCCAACCTTGCAAGCTTCCCTTCACTCTGAAACTGGAGACACTGGAATTTCTAGGTGTGCCTTTCTTTACTCATTAACTGGAGGGATTAGTGCACCAGCCGAACTTGCTGTGGATTTGTTGACCAGCTATCCCTTTTTTTGGACATAAAGGTCTTGAGGAGGAGGGAAGATGGAAGATTGTCCAGTGGAATCCTCACATAGAGGCAGTGGTACCTGTCAGAGCTGAATCCATGGTGGTCTTTACTGTTCCTTCTACTGGTAGAGCACAGCAGGCCATCAGATACTCTCTTCCACGTGACTCAGTTTTAGCTTAGTGGCACAATTACAAACAGACAACACCCGGTCTTCAACCTTCCTCAGCATGTACCCCACCCCCTATAGCGGGCAGCACAGGTTTCTCAGGTTTTCTGCCAAATTCCCAACTAGGATTTAACTGGTTTTCAGGTGTCTTAAAACACTCATATGGTGCTCTAGTGTAATCTAAGTTTGCATTTATTCCAGGACCTTCTTCATAGCAATGCCGTATTTTCCAAGTCTTTCTTAAAAATCACCCAGCACTTGGGAGGTGGAAGCAGAATGATTACGAGTTTGAAGCCAGCCTGAACTACATACTGAGTTCCAGGCCAGCTTGGCTAATGGCAGGGTCTTGCCAAAGGAGGGGTGGGTAAGGATGGCAGGGTAAGTTATTGTTTTCACTTTTGATTTCTTTTCTCTTTTGGCGTTCCAAAGATTATCATTTCCTTGAAATAGACTTGAGACTTTTCCCTAAGGGGGCCAAATCTTTTGACGTCATATAATGTCCACAGAACTGTATTTTACTGAGTTCTCATATAACTCATATTTCGTGAACCCCTGCTGACATGGTGACCCACTTTCCTGAAAATATCTACTGTACATGGGAGGAAGAACCACTTACTTCAAAAATAAACCACTGTTCTTCACCCTGAATCACTGCTAGTTTCCAGCTTGTGTTCCCTGCTAAGGGCCCTCCTTTCCAAATGACAGTGCATTCTGTATGCTGGACAAAGTGCTATGGGCTTGGGTAGCTTTTGGGCTCCCCAAATAACCCCCATGAAATATGCCCAAGCAACCAGCTGAGGAACTGACCTAAGAGATCATATTTGAGTTATTACCAGGACTTTGTAAGCATGGATGTATTCAGCTATAAGATGAAAATGTTTAAGGCTTTGTTTTTGAGACAGGGTCTTGCCATGTAGCTCTGACTGGCCCATATGTAATCCAAGGTTTGATCTCAAACTCAGGGAGGTCTGCCTGCCTCTGCTTCCCTGAGTGCTGAGATTGAAGAGGTGTGCTACCATGTCAAACATTATTTATGATTTTGATTATCAATAAACTCATTCATATTAAAGGAGCTTTGTTTTTGAGACAAAGGTTCTTACTATGTAGCTCAGGCCAACCTCAAATTTAAGATTCTAATGGTCTATCTGCCTGATTCCTGGGATTACAGGTATATACAACTAGAGAGAATTTCTCAATATTTTACCCTTCTAAGAAGTAACACCTATGATAAAACTAACTACAAGGTTGTTCTACCAAATAAGCTGGGAATGGATAATCAGGTATGGTGTTCTTGGATTAATCTGGACTGACCTCTGCTGGCCAGACTATTAATCAGCCAACATTTTTTTTTTTCCTCTAAGGATAACATAGCTAGAAAAGTGGACATTTACCCCTAATTATATCTACCTGGAGTTATATAGTTCAACTAAAAAATATTACGCCCTCCACCTAATCTGTGTCAAACATATTACTTTTGGCTGTCAGGCAGATGTCTATGGGTAGAGATTGCTGAGGTTATGTGGGCTACCCAAGCCCAATGCTCCTCTGTGATTCCTCCTATGCAGTTTGGGCTTGCTACATTTAAATCTACATAAGCAGACTTGGATCAGGGCCCTGTCAGAGCCATACATTGCTCACTGTAAAAATCTCCTGGGTTCTCATCTAAAGCTAGAAATTTCCCACACTGAGGTGGTCTCTTGTGCTACAACTTAGCCAATGTGGACAAATCTAGTGTAATATATATAAGCTAAATTTTTATATAAAGTCTTGTGCTTTGATTCATGAAAAACTGTAAAAATAACAGGTATATCTGCTTCTAATATTTTAATTTTTAGTTCTAGTCATTATTATTAATAATCAAGTACTTGCATTTGTCTGTGTGTACAATGCATATGCCTGGTTCCTGGGAGGCCAGCAGAGGGCAGTGGATCACCTGGAACTGGAGTTATAGGCAGTTGTGAGCCTCTCCCGGGTGCTGGGAACTGAACCTAGGCTCTGCAAGAGCGGCTAACTCCGAGTCACCTCTCCAGCCTCCTATTCTAATATTCTAAAATACAGTTCTGATTTTTTTAAAAAAAGTTTACTTTTAGCTAAAGAGATAGCTCTATGGTAGACTCTTTGCTTGGCATGTACTCAATTCCCAACAACTTCAAAAACACTTTCAACATTTTCTTTTTGTTGTCATTGGGCACTGATTGATTGATTGATTTTTTTCAAGACAGAGTTTTTCTGTGTAGCTCAGGCTGTCTTGGAACTTGCTCTGTAGACCAGGCTGGCCTTGAACTCACAAAGATCCAGCCATCTCTACATCCTGCTTGTTGGGGGCGTGCACTCGCCAGCGAGATCACACACACACCAAAGTTCTTCAGCAGATCTTTATTACGATGTTATAGAGGAAAGACCCGCTGGAAAAAGGCCGGCTGGTGGAAACAGGCTGGGAGAAAAGGCCCCGAGCCCCAAGAAGGTCCTGGTTAAATACCCTCTGGAGTGATGTGTACATATGTGGTTGGTTAATTGCCCATAAAATCCTATATGCCCCGGGATGGGCTTGTGACTTCGAGCGCTTTCCCTTAACAAAAGCAGTAAATTACAGAACTTGTGAGAGCATCGGATTGCCAGCGCTGTCTCTGCTTTCCACGGCTCTCTACACCTGCTAGGATTAAAGTCATGTGTCACCACTGCCTGGCTCACTTTTAACATTTTCTAGGAGACAAAAATGACATAAAGATACTTCTATCACTAAGTTGCATTACAACTGTGAAACCCGTGTTAAAATCCTGAAGTTCCAAGCTGTATTGCTTGTCGTTTTCCCATAATTGTGTAAACCCAGTTTGGGTGCACGGCCTTATGCCACGATTCTGTCTTTAAAAGCTATTATTTGTATGTGAGTGCATGCACATATGTGGGTATGTGTGTGTTATAGCCAATGTGTAGAGGTCAGAGGTCAACTTTGTAGACCTGGTTCCCCCTTTCTACATTGATGTAGGTTCTAGAGATCAAACTCTGCAAAGCAAGTGCTTTTATGCTCTGAACCATTTGTCTGATTTCTTCTGCTCAATTATTGTTTATTTATTTATTGGCAGTGCTGAGGATATTGAACTCAGGGCTTGGTGTGTTGGAGGCAAGCAATCTACTTCAGCCAAATCTCCAGCCTGGCTCTTTTTGAGACAGTCTCTCCACAAGCAGCTCAGGCTCACCTTGAGTTCTCAGGGTAACTCAGGTTGGTGAGAGAAATTTTCTAGCTCCCTTATAATCTTAAGGCAACACTACCATTGTGTGGTCTGCCAATGACCAAAATGTCCTTACACGGCACATGACAATGTACCACAGATAGTATCGTGGGTCTCTGTGTAGTATACATACTCAAGGTAGCTAATCTACAGTGGATAGTTTGGAGGTGGTGTGACTTCTCTGGATCAGTAAGTCCTTTCCAAGAAAAACATTCAACTATAGGGCAAGTGCCCGCAACAACTGAGATTAGAGCCAAGTCTTCAAAAATAAAATACAAAATAGAACAAGTACATACAGCAGCAGAGAGGTACTCTTAGGATCTCTGAATGTTACATCATTTTTACAGCTTTCTCCAGAAAGTGTTTTTAAAGAATACAGGGGGTTTTTTTTGTTTTTTTTTGTTTGTTTGTTTGTTTTTTTTGAGACAAGGTTTCTCTGTGTAGCCCTGGCTGTCCTGGAACTCACTCTGTAGACCAGGCTGTCCTGGAACTCAGAAATCCACCAGCCTCTGCCTCCCAAGTGCTGGGATTAAAGGCATGTACCACCACTGGCTACAGTTTTAACTTGGGAAATTAACTCAGATTTACATAAAAGGAAGCTGATGTCTAACTTGTCAGCTCAACACTTATGATGTTATTGTTTGGTTACTTATAGGGTAGGATACTGTTAGTCGATCTCCATTCTTTGACAAAAATACTGAAGAAAATCAATTTAAAAGGAAGAAATATTTTGGTTCACAGCTTTTTAAGCTTCAAGATTTATTTTATTTTAAATTGTGTGTATATATGCATTTGTGTGGGGGTATTTGCATGAGAGTGGGTGCTAAAGGAAGCTGAAGGCATTAAATCCCTGGAGTTGCGATTGCAGGCGGTTGTGAACCACCCAATGTTGCTCAGAAACAAACTCACATCTTCTGCAAGAGTAGTTTGTGCTCTTAACTGCAGAGTCATCCCTCCAGCTCTTGCTCAGTGGTGAGAGTTCCAGTCCGTGGTCACTTCACCCTTTTGCTTTTGTGCCTGGGGTCCATCATGGCAGGGGCTTCACGAAAGGCCTTGCTCAGCTCTGGTATGTGGGCTCGAGGAGTGGCATGCACGCTGACTCCTAATCCCCAGTGACTCACTCCACCATCGAACAGTGCCAGGAGCTACTGACTAAGCCTTTAGCATATAAGCCTTTGGCACTGTTTAAGATCCAAAATCATGGGGCTGGAGAGATGGCTCAGTGGTTAAGAGCACTGGCTGCTCTTTCAGAGGACCCAGGTTCAATTTCCTGCTTGGCAGCTTAGCACTGTCTGTAACTCCAGGGGGGCTATCACCCTCATACACGAATACAAGCACGCATCAACGCACATTAAAAAAAAAAAACAAAGTCATAACAAATAAAGTCTGGCTTTAATCAATTTCTTTACTATAAAACACAATTTAAAGTGTATTTTAAAATACAATTTTAGCATTATGGTAATTTTGCAAAATTCTAAAGTAAATTCTACCTTGCAGGAAAGAGGAAATTCCTCAAAACCATCAAGTAGTTTATTCACATGTTAGAACGGGTCAACCAGTGAAAAGCCTAGAGGGGGAAAAAAAAGAGACAGCATTCAGGTGAAGAAATGATTGTATTACCCTTTATCCTCTCTGTAATCCCTTTAAGATCTAGAAAAACCATACAACAATGGTAAAAGAAGCTTTGTGTTTGGTCAAATAGAGCTGGAAATTAATTAGTGAGACCAGTTCACTAATGGTGCCCTCCCCACTAGGCCCAGACACAGCTTACTATAGACACTTAGATATTCCTGCAGAAAGCGGGAAGCAGCCAGCCACTGCGAGTCAGTGGCGAATGGTGATAGACAAACATTCAATAAAAAAAATAACAGCTTGGAAATGAAAACATGTCAGAATCCCACCGGAATAAAGAAAAAAGTGTTGAAGTATCCGATATAAGGATAATCCCACAGAATTGCAAATGGGAGTGATAAGTTATACTTCTTCTGAAATATGCAAATGATGTTCATAGGAAACTGTAGTTCGGATGTTGAAGAAGGTCTTTACAAGGACTGGAAGGATCCCTGCCAGTGTCACCACCCGCTCCCTCCTGACCTACTGTGTCCATCTGCACGACCGGCAGGCTCTGTTTGGAGCATCTTCTCTCAGCTCTAAGGTAAATTCTGAGGTCTCCCATGTCTACTTTTACACAAACAGAATTTCAGCAGAATTCTATCTGACAGTTTCCAAATTAACTGCTGTATATTGATTGTTCAGGTATCTGCTCATAAGAACCAAGAGAGAGGGACTAGAGAGATGGCTCCGTGGGTAAAGTGCTTGCCGGGCAGGCATGAGGACTGGAGTTCTGACTCCTGGCACCCACATCACCGCATGTGACCTCAGTGCCTGGGAGGGGAGGCTGAGATCCCTCTGGGGTGAGTTAGCCATATCATTGTACAGGAGGAGACTCTGGCTCAGTAAATAAGAATGTAAAACACAATCGAGGAAGACATCTGAAGTCAGCCTCCGGTCTACATACTCAACACACACATGTGCACGGACATATGTAAATGCACATAGATCACATACATACATACATGCTGGAGTGGGGAAAGGAGACGGGAGAGGGAATGAATATTATACTTTCTGCTCTGAAGAGTGGCTGGTAGGCAGAGTGGAATCTTGGACAGGTATGTAAGCACAAGCAGGTGGAAGGTGCAGAGTACACAGATTAAGAATGAAAACCAGCTTACTCTAAGATGGAAGGGTAACATCACATGCTGCACGTCGATGTTTATCTCACTATTGTACGACTGCATCAATACCCACTAGAGGTCACAGGGACTAAGTTGACTGCAATTGCACAGACCCACTGGCTGCACACACCACTGGCTGCAGACTGGCTGGTCTACACTGGCTACAGACTCGTCCACTCTATGCTCACTGCACTGTGTTTTCCTTCAGCTCCTCCAACTGGCCAGCTGCCTCTTGACACAGAGCCCCAGACCCCTTGCCATCTCCTCCCTGCTAAGTGATCACTGATCACAGTATACATACTACCGCCAATGGGATTTCCTACAACAACAATGTATTTCTTCACTTATACCTGCTGAGAACATCAATGCTGTCCTCCTGGTCACTGTACTCTGTCATGTAGCATGGAGTTGTGAGGTAGCCTACTGTCCACTTCCCTGTCTGAAATGTAAGCTCTGGGGATGAGGGCAGAGCCTGGATTTACTTACCCGGCACTCTAAACAAGCACACATAACAACATCTCAACAAATATTTTGTTGAATAAGCAAACGAAACTGCCAAACTCAGAAACGGACTTAGATGGAACTCTGGACTTGGGTATGCTTTTCAGGAAAGAGAGAGAATATACATTTCTTGCCTTCTGCTTAGCAACTGAACCTACCTGGGCTTTGCGTGTACTTCGTGGTTCAATCATGATGTTGATAAGACAGGGTTTACTTGTGTCTTGCAGAGCCTGCCTCAGTGAGTTTTGGAGCTCTTCTGGTGTTTGTACAAAATACCCTTTGCCTCCAAATGCAGTCATGATCTGCTCATAATGTGAGTTTGGCAAGAGACACATTGGAGGGACACTGAAAAGCAAGTTGTAAGTCAGCAAAACTAAAATCTTTAAGCTTCTAGAAACAAAGAATTTCCCAAGATTATCTGCAAAAAATTTAAGCTAACCCATAGGGCATACTTTTTTTTTCCAGAACAGCTCTATGTAACAGCAGTATGTAACACAAATGTCCTTGTCCCTGTCCTTCCTCTGTTCCACCTCAGGATTTTCAGGCACCTTTGGTGAGTTAGCTGAACTCCAGGCCTTTTATTACTAAAAGAAACTGCAGCTTCATCTGCCAGTGACAAAATCCTTAACAGCTACTACAACAATAACCGACAGTTTACTGACTGGCTAGGAAAGGCAGGTACCAACATGCTTGCATTTTTTTTTTGTTTGCTTGTTTGTTTTTGTTTTTTTCTGATAGATTTTTAAAAATATAGTTCTTTTCCCCTTTAGAGCAAAACCAACCAACCAAACCAAATCCAACCCAAACAAACAATCAGCTGGCACTGGGCTCTAGCCCTGACAATACCCAACAACCCTATGACAGCACTTTAAACTACCATCTGAATTCTAATTGTTGGATGTGAGTATACCCTTCAATCTGAAAGCCTTCAACTTTGAAGTCATTAATCGTCTCAGTTTTTTGAGTTTCAGCTTTGTGAAGGCTTTGGTTCTTGTTGACACTAACTTTTCAGTGGCTCCATGAGATTCGGAGAGATATGTGCATTTCTCAAAGTGTGTACTGAGTCACCTGGCTGCAGGCTGTGGTATGTGTGGTCATGTAGATCATCAGGCAATGCTAACAAGGCTAACTGGCAATGTCACAGAGCAGTCTGGCCCATGTTTCTTGTCCTCTGGTACAGCTGGCTGTTCACTACACAGAAGCAGTAGAGGGCACAGTGTGGAGATAGCACCATGAGGGCTGAGATGTCAGCACACGAGACTGTACCCCCTTTATTTTTGCTTGTTTTGGGACAGGTCCTTGCTACATAGCAGACTGACCTGGAACTCAGTACATAGCTCAGGCTGCTAACTTCAAGTCTGAATCCCCCTGCCTCCGCCTCCCAAGTTTTCCCCATATTTTGTATTGAATCTTTGTGTGTGTGATCGAGTCTTGGACTCATCAGCTTAAGCAGTCCTCTTGCCTCAGCATCCAGGAAGAGTAGGTGGACTACACATATGTGTCACTACACATAGCTCCCTGTATTTTTATTGTTGATATAGCAACGTCTAAAAGAACTTTCTGTAATGATAGAGATGGTTTATGTACAGTATGCTGGCCACACGCTGTCTGTTACTATGAGTACTTGAAATTGAACTAAACCAAGAAATTGAATCATTAAAAAATATTTTATTTATTGATTGATTGATTGATTGAGACAGGGTTTTCCTGTGTAGCCCTGACTGTCCCAGAACTCACTCTGTAGACCAGACTGCCTGGTCTCAAACTCGGAGATCTCCCTGCCTCTGCCTGGGATTAAAGGAGTGTGCCAACATGCTTGGCAACAAGAGATTTATTTTTATTTTATGTGTATGGGTGTTATACTGGCATGATGTCTGGGTACACATGTGTGCAGTACCCAAGGAAGCCAGAAGAGGGCATCAGATCATCTGTCATGGAGCCATCAACTGTCAACAACTTCTCAGCTAAAGACGAGAGAATTTCTTTTCTTTTAAAATAAGAAACTGGGTTTTATGTAATTCAAGCTGGCCTAGACTTGCTCTGGTGGTTTGAATATGCTTGGCCCAGGCGGTAGCACTATTAGGAAGTGTGTCCTTGTTGGAGTGGTAGGGGTGGACTTTGAGAGTTTCCTCCTAGCTGTGTGAGGATGTCTTTCTTCCTGGCTACCCTTCAGATCAAGATGCAGAACTCTCAGCTCCTCTAGCACTGTCTGCCTGATGCTGCCATGCTTCCTGCTGTGATGATAATGAACTGAACCTCTGAACCTGTAAGCCAGCCCCAATTACATGTTGTCCCTTATAAGAGTTGCCTTGGTCACAGTGTCCTGCTCACAGCAGTAAAACCCTAAGACACTTGCTATGCAGCTAAGGATGACCTTGAACTTCTTGCCTTTAATGTCAGGATTACAGGTGTGCCCCAGTATATTCAAGATATGAAATACTGGGGATCAAACTCAGGGCGTTGTGCATAAAAGGCAAGTACTCTACCACCTGAACCACATCCTCAGTCTAGAAACTGAACTTTTCACTTTACTTTTAACTAAATTTAAGTAGCAACATGGGATCAGGAGCTACTACACCCGTCAACACAGTCTATATTATCAACTATAATGAAGCCAAAGAAAAGGCATGGTGTGGTGGTTTGAATAAAAATGGCCGCCATAGGCTCATGTGTTTGAATACTTGGTCCCCAGTAGGTGGAACTATTTGGGAAGGATTATGAGGTGTGGCCTCTTTGGAGGAGGTTTACTACTGGGGGCAGGCTTTGAGCTTTCAAAAGACAATGCCATTCCCAGTGTACTGTGTCTCCTGCTTGTGGATCACAGTGTGAGCTCTCAGGGGTGCTCCAGCCCCATGTCTTCACTCCACCATCAGAAACTCTAACCCTCTAGCACTTTAAGCCTGATTAAACTTTTTTTTCCATAAGTTTCCTTGGTTGTGATATTTTATCAGAGCAATGAAGTAACTAATACAAATGGTAAAAACAACTGTGAAACCATACATAAATGAAAACACTATACTCTTCTCTATCCTCACTGTCTCATAAACTTTTATTTGTATACCCACAGCCAGTTCTAACAGTCTTCAGTTTGACTCTGGCATCAGATAATAAAGGTTTAGCCTTTGTGGTAAAAGAAAGCAAGATCTTTAAATTATACATAACACACCAGCACCTGTGATGGCTAAGCTTGGCTGTCATCTTGACTGCATCTGAAATCAACTAAAACCCAAGCATCTGGGCATGTCTGTGAGAGGCTTCACTTGACTGGATCATTTCAGGTGGGAAGACCCACCCCTGATGGCATCTGTACAAAAGGACGTGGGAGAAGGGAGCTTTTGCTTTTGGCTGCTTGCCCTCACTCTTGCTGGCAAGTCCATCTATTCTGCTGCTGAGACATTCCTTCACTGGTATTATAGCCTGCTTCGTCAGGATTCCAACACAGACTAAAGACCAGCCTCGTGGACTGAACAACTATTGAGTCCTTCTGTTGTTGAACTAGCCAGACAAACCACAACCTGTAAACCACACTAATAACTCCCCTTATAACATATGCTGATTCTTCTATACACTCATGAGTTCTGTTCCTTGAGAGAACCTTGACTAATACAGCATCGATAGTCCTCCCTAGTACGGTGTCAGTAACAGCACTACTGCTACTTAAATGTAAACACAGAGCTTGCTCTGCGTCTTCAGTGGTTCCCTGATTATAAACAATCAACTGTCATGGGTAGTCTTATAAAAAGGAACCATGAAGCGATGGCTTCTGCCCTTTAAAGGGCCTGAGGAACTAACCAAGTGTATGATATGGAGCCGCATTCCAACACAGCAAACTTTTAAACGACAAACCAAGCTGGGCAGTGGTGGTGCACGCCTTTAATTCCAGCACTTGGGAGGCAGAGGCAGGCAGATTTCTGAGTTCGAGAGTTCGAGGCTTGCCTGGTCTACAGAGTGAGTTCCAGGACAGCCAGGGCTACACAGAGAAACCCTGTCTGGAAAAACAAAAAAAATTAAAAAAAAAAAAAAGACAAACCAAATACTTGACATAATATAGTTGGCATAATATAATTATACACTGTTTTAAGTTACTCACATTGTAGTAGCATCTTGAAAATTTAACATTTTCTCCCAGGTGTCAGCATCAAAACCTTGGTAAATTCCATTATTGTTCACTACCAAGAGTATGATTGGCAAGTTGTACCTGAAAATAAACTATGAAGATGTCATCCTTCCTAAAGCAATTTCTTTTATTAAAACTGAAATTTTTACTTAAAAGTGGATGTTTTCTATAAGAAAATCTCAATATCAGAGAGAAAATCAAGTATTTATTATCCTAATGAAAAAATACCAAATCACTGATAGAAACATCAGAGTAGTGGAAAGTGTTCAAGACTCAGCCTGGTAATCTACTTAGCTATGAACCTTGGGTAAATCACTGAACTTCTCCAGTTGGTTACAAGAAAAAACATCTTCCCCACTCCTCTGAGGCCTATTTCTAAATGGTTCCTAGGAACACTGAAAAGTCTCATTCTATTACTGAATGCCTCGATGACAACCAGCCTGCGCTGGATGCTGTGAGAAGCACAGACAACTAACACCCAATCTGCATCTCTGATCAAACAGCACAGCATGATCAGTACAGAGAAAGAGCATCCACAATGTCTTCAACAGTATAGCAAAGCTAAAAACCCAGAAAGCTGACAAAGAATGTGGGCTTTGTTGTCTAAACATATACAATTTCTGAGGGCTTGGAGTCGTGATACAACTAAGTAAAGGAACATGGCAACTATTTGTTCTCTGTGCTAGAAGGGAGTTATCAACGGCTAAATTCTCGGGCTGGAGAGATAGCTCAGCGGTTAAGAGTACTGACTGCTCTTCTAAAGGTCCTGAGTTCAATTCCCAACAACAACATGGTAGCTCACAACCATCTGTAATGGGCATCTAATGCCTTCTTCTGGTGTGTCTGAAGACAGTGAAAGTTACCCACATACATGAAAGAAAGAAATAAAACTTTTAAAAAAAAAGCTAAATTCTCTCCATACATCATCTTTTGGCATATATCAAGTGGTTGTCAATATAGACCTCTGACAGACCATATTTTATCCTAATACATGGGTTCATGTAGTCCAGGCTGACCTTGAACTTGCTATGCAGCAGAGGATAACTTGGAACTCCACATCCTTCTGCCTCCACTGCTACCTCAGGACTACAGAGTTCTTGCCAAACCTTGATCTTGACAGTTTTATATATCAAAGCTTTGAAAATCCCAAAACATGATTCACAGAACCCCACTAAGCAGAACAGATTTATTATAGCTTAACTACAGCTGGGTAAGGGGGTGGCAGAGTCCTCAGTTGATATGTCTCTGCTTTCTCCATGAAAGCTCGGACAGTGCCATGCAGGACACCTGCTTATGAAGCAAGAGAGTCTTGTAAGACTTCCTAGTTATGAGCATGGAATACTATGACTTCCAGCTCTGCATTACCTGCAGATGGTTTCCACTTCCATGCCAGAGAATCCAAAGGCACTGTCTCCTTCCACACAGACCACTCGCTGCCCAGGACTTCTCTCTTTAGCCACTATAGCGGCTGCAATAGCAAATCCCAAACCAACTCCCATTGTTCCAAAAGAACCAGCATCAAGCCTGTTAAGAAGAAAACTAAAATCAAACTCTCTTACACATATCATGCAGTGCAGTGTTAACAAAACCCTTTCAGTCTATGTTTATGTGGTTTGTGGAAAAAATTAATAAATGTTTTTCTTTAATATAAAATCTTTGGAACATAAGGAACTAATTTGTCAAGGATAAACAGCATGAAAGGAAACAGCCACTCACGCTTGCTTGGATGACTATAAATATATTCTCAGAACAATGAATATGCAAATTATACTATACCAAGGACTATGATGCATAAAAACTATAAAACTATAAAATCTCACTGAAGAACATATTTATGATCTGGGCAGTGGTGGTGTATGCCTTTAATCCCAGCACTCAGGAGGCAAAGGCAGGCAGATCTCTGTGTTCAAGGCCAGCCTGGTCTACAGAACAAGTTCTAGGACAGCCAGGGCTATACAGAAAAACCTCATCAGGAAAAACAATAACAATAAAAAACCACTTATGTGGGGCTGGAGAGATGGCTCAGAGGTTAGGAAAACTTGTTGCTTTGTCAGAAGACCTGAGTTTTATCCCTGGCACCACATGGAGGCTTGCAATGGCCTGTAACTCCAGTTCCAGGGAATCCAAAAGCCCCTTTCTTACTTCTGAGGGCACCAAGCAGACATGTGGTACACATACATACACACAGGCAAATCACACACATAAAATAAATGAAAGACATCTGAAGAAAAATTTAAAATACATTTATGAAATATGTTCCTATACACTAGGCATGTACAGTCGTCAAATGTTTTTTATAATCAGCTTCACTGGGGTTTCAAATGAGACATGCTGTCATTTCTTCCTGGAGTCTCACCTGTGACGAGGAAGGTGGTTCTGAAGCACAGTCCGTCCAATGTCCATGGTGTTTGCTCCCTCGCTTACTATGAAACAGTCTCTGGGCAGCTGTTCTTGAACGTGGAAGAACACTGTGTAATAATTCATAGGGAGGGACTTTTTGGAAGCTAATTCCTAAAACAGCAGAAGCGAGTATACAATAAATTATGTTGGGACATCATGAAAAAAACCGATGACAATAAGCTATTACTATAGTTATTTTAGAACAGTTTAATGTTACCAATAAGCTACAAGATTCCCAAATGGCTGCATAGTGGCTACTCTTTGAACTGTGAACAATCCAGAACCATGCTCACAACAATGTGCCCTACAGTCCCAGCTGGGACACGATGAACAAGCTGGGGAATCTCCCATGTCCCAGTGAGTTGACACACCTTACCATATCAAACACCTGAAGTCATACAGTAAAGATGGCCAAGCAACACTGGGTTCAACAAAACAGAACAATCTTACTGCACTCTCTTAGAAAAATACTGTCATGCATTTTTCAGAATATTTTTATGTGAAATATGGCCCTAAGTTTAAAACTAAGATGTTAGGATTACAGAAGATGATCTGAAAACCTGGCTCTTCTCTCACACATTGTAAAAGAGCTACATTATATCGGTTACTTTAGAAGTCCCTGAATGAGAGACATAGCAAGGTAGATGTCTTCAGACAGCCACAGGTCTGCTAGCACTGGGAGGAGCCACTGTGTTTCATCACTACCAGTCCCATCTGGTCCCAGAACTCCAGCCTCGCCTGTGCTAACCCCTCTGCTGGAGATTATATATCCAAGATGCACAGAGACTCTGCACACCACTACAGCAGACAGAGGGGCAAGCCCTGTGAGGACCCTGGGGTATTTACAATAACCGAGAAAACAGAACTGAGCCTGGGCAGTAGAAATGGTGACAGTGGAGGAGAGCCACAAGAGTTTCTAGCAGTGACATAAAAGTTAAATGGCAATGTGTGTGAGAGTGTGTGTGTGTGTTGTGTGTGTATGTGTGTGCATGTGCATGTATGTGTGCATGTGCATGTGCGTGTGCGTGTGGGACGAAGTGGATAAAACATTGATCAAATTTTCCATTTTGAAGAAGGAACTATCACACTCACATGCTTGAAGGAAAGATATCTTAAGAACAGATAGCTATCTCCTAACACGCCCTGGATATAACTGATATTCTGCACCAGAATCAAACTGACAACTTTCCAAAGTCAGCCTGCTTTTCTTCTACTGGTTTACAGCAGTCTCAAACCAAGACTCTTTGGATGCTCAATCATGCAAGGAGCTTGAGGCTCTTCCAAGGTAAAGCACACACTAACTACAACATGTACTCACACACAAGAGCGACAACATGTATGCATACACAAGGGCATGCACAGATTTTGTTTCTTATTTACATAGTTAAAAACTCACCTTTTGGTGGGGAGCATTCTTTAAGATTTGAAACAGGTTTTCTCTGTGAAAGCCCTGGCTTTCCTAGAAACTCACTTTGTAGACCAGGCTAGCCTCAAACTCTGCCTGCCTCTGCCTCCCAAGTGCTGGGATTAAAGGTGTGACCCCTATGTCTGGCTTCACTACCATTTTTAACTTTTTTTTTTCCAAAGGAGAGGTGGCTTATTCAGGGCAGAGGGCAAAGGTGGGGAGAGAAACAGGAGAAGATGGCGGGGAGAGAGAGCAGAGAAGTACAGGAGTAGAGGCCAGCCGTGACCATGTCCATTTTTAACTCTTATCCCACTCTCTCTCTTTTTTTTTCAGTCTTTCATATGATTTTATTTTCTCCCTTCAACCATAATAATATGATATCCAAATTTTGTCTTAACTGGTGGGTCTGTAAACACAGGCTTATCCATCCCACTGACAGGCAAGGCAAATGCTGCTTCTTGAAATGGCCCCACCATGGATCCTCTGGTCATCCAACCCAAGTCACCCCCTTGTCTGGCTTTATCTTCACTATATTGTGTGGCCACTTCACTGAATCTCATCCCAGACTTTAACTTTTCCATGGCTTCCATGATTTTCCCATGTTTTTCACATAGAATATGTCTGACCTTTACTGCACTGCCACCACCTTTAGGACCCTGAGACTTCTTGTCAGCACTGTCACTCCCAGAGGCTGCACCTCCTTTCCCTCCTTTTCCAGAACCACTTTTCCCTTTTGGCGGCATCTCTTAAGCTTGCGGTTGAACTCTCCCCACTCTCTCTCTTGTGAGAACTGTGCCCTAGGTTTTTCATCCCCAGGCTTACAAGTGCAGTGCTTCCTACGACTGTCTACGCCCTATTAGGGAAGGACTAAGCAATCCAACAACCTGAGGGATCTTGAATTTCCACTGGCCCCATGTTACCTTGGAGACAGCTTCATTGCTCTTCATTTTCTCCCTCAGAGTCTTCCACCACTTGCTGTCTGTGGGGTACTGCCATGGAGTTTTATCAAACTGTTCTAAAAGCTAAAAATATAACAAAACAAACTTTTCTTTCCTTTTTGAAAATAGACTTCAGTCACATGAACATAGAAATCTTCCTAAAGAAGGCTTGTGACACACTGCAGGAGGCTCACAGCCCCTGTTCTGCCCTTCCCATTGGCTTACACACTTGCTTCTCTGCCTGCAGTGAGTGACTGACCAAGGGCTTCAAATCACCCAAGTGACTGCACATTTGACAGGAATAGCATCTGCATCTCAACGCTGTGCATTCTACATGGCAGCTACACAGAATCAAGTGACAAAGGTGACCCTGTCTGATCTCCTGCCACAATGAAATGTATAAATGACATACAAATAAGAAGTCTGCCAAGTCACTGATTACAGCTCGAAGAGTAAAAAACTCTTTATTATCTGAAAATAAACCATTAGATTTTCCTACTGTGTAACAAGTCAAATTTAATTCCTTTAAAAGCTATACTGTAATTTTTTTTTCAGAAAGGTAAATTCTACTTAACTGAATTCTGGTTTGAATGACTTTAAATTTTTATGTGTTAAGTTAGTGTTCTAAAATGCTAACTTCCACAAATATAAACAATGTACAATAAGCAGAATTTACCAAGTTTAAAAGTTGCAGTTGCTTTTCCATTATAAACTTAGTTTAAAAGTGATGTCACTAAACATGCCACCAAGTGAATCAAAACCAGCATTATCCAGAATTGACTGTTTTAGGGACCAATCTACAGAAACTCAAACCCAGAGAAAGGCTCTTACCTGTTTAGAAACAGCATTTATGTCTCCCAGCAAAGTAACAGAAGGCCTTACGTTATTCCCCAATTCTTCTGGACAGATATCAATCTAAAAAAGACAAAAACCCAAAGAACAAGCCACGTTTGGTCATTTTTGTTTTGAAGAAACGTTCAAAACAAAATCTTTTTTATTTTATGTGTATGTGTGTTTTGTCTGCATGTATGTCTGTGTATCACATGTATGCCTGGTATCCAAAGAGGACAGAAGAAGGCATCAAATGCTCTAGGACTGGAGTTACATATCATTGTGAGCTGCTGTGTGAGTGCTGGGACTTGAACCTGGGTCCTCTGGAAGAGCAGCCAGCTCTCCAGCCCACTGTGTTTGCTCTGAAAAGCCTTTCAGAAGGGCTGTTGTGATGCCTCAGTGGATAGCAGCACCTTCCACCAGGTCTGATGACCAACTCCACAGGTTGTCTTCTGGCGTCAGCACATGTTACACGACATGCAAGTACACATACATATATACATGTACACATGCACACGTACACATGCTAAATCAATGTAATTAATACAAATAATAAGCAATGGTATAACAAAAAAAAACTTTAAGAAGAGCTAGAGAGACTGCCTAGAAGTTAAGAGCCTCAACTGTTCTTCTAGAGACCTTGGTTTGATCCCCAGCACCCACTTAGAGGCTCACATCAGTAACTCCAGTTCCAGGGGATCCGATGCCATTATCTGGAACACATACAGAGTCATGGGAGAGGTTAGAACTTTCCAGGGATTCAGTTTAATGGCAGGTGAAAGCAAAGGCAGTTAGAGATCTCAAAAGGCTGACAGTTTTGGCATCTAAAAGACATATTCACCCCTAACAAGGCGGAGGGTGTCTCTCCAGCCTACCATCCTACTTAAGCCTCTTTCCCTATCTTTAAATACAGTAGAACTGTGAAGAGGCAAATTACCCTTTTCAAACTATGCAAAACTTGACTTTGAAAGCTTTTCTGGTTAGAATTAGCACATGGTACCTTGTAGGCTTGAAAGGGTAGCTTAACTCTGGCACCTGTAATTATGTCAGATAATTTGTAAAATCTATTTTTGTCAGAAGAAAAAAGGTTCTTTACAAAAGCCGAGAAGAAAGCAGAGCTTACAGTGGCTAAGAGGGGAACAAAGAGCTGATCTGAAGCCCCGCTCTGAGTACCTGAATAAACTTCACATCTGCCTGATATCTTGGAGGCAGTCCAAAATGTAATATCCAGTTTAGTCTCGCACCAAATAACACAATCACATCAGCAAACTGCAAAGCCCTATTTAAAAAGAAAAGAATGTGATTTAACAAGAGCATACTGACACTTTTTCTTGAGTTGTTCTAAACTTCTTAAAATATTTTCAAGGTCTAAATAATTTGGAGCTTCTAGAATAAATCTGATCTTTCAGATTAAAGTAAGTTTTGGAAAGCTGGGAAGATAGCTCAGTGCACAAAATGCTTGCTAGGCAAGCCTGACAACCTGAGTTCAGATCGCCAGCACCACATTGGGGCTGACTGCTGTGGTGCACATCTGTGCTGAGCACTGGGGGCAGGACAGGTGGACATGGTGGGTCCTGGAAGCCAGGTGCCTAGTCAAACAGTAAGAGAGATCCTGCCTCAAAACTAAGGAGAGCGTGAAGGACAAAGAAAGCTAAGATCAACTTTGACATCTACGTGTGCATGTTTGTGCTTCACCCTCAACACCATCCACCTACACACACACACAAGGACATGATGTGTTGTTAGTTTGTTTTGTTTTGAAGATAGGGTATTGCTTTTTTAACTAAAGCTGGCCTCAAACTTGTGATCCTCTTCCCTGGCCTCCTAAAAGCTGGGGTTACAGGTGTATACCACTGTGCCTGGATATGTTTTCTAGGAGCAGGTGTTTATAAACATCATTCATATTCTAGAATTTCCTTTTTTTTTAACCCCCCAAGAAATAGTCTGATGTAGCCCAGATTGGCCTCAAATTCTTTATGTAGGAGGACAACTTTGAACTTCTGGTTCTTATAACTATGTTCTCAGTGATAAAACCACGTGCCTCCATTCCCGATTCATGAGTGCAGGACTTCACGCCTGCTAGGTAAGCACTTTCTTAACAGAGCTACATTCTCAACCTGGAATTGCTTTCTAAAATACACTACAAATTACCTAATGTTCAAATCACTGAGACAAGGCTGTGTTTACACAAATTTTCAGTAACTTGATCATCTAAATTCTGGTCCGTTGCTTTGTGAAAATTCCAAGGAGTCTACAGATGGTACTATATGTACAGATGCACACCACTAGGTAGGTGCCAGAGGCAGCAATCGTGCTATGCGATTCCAAGTGAAGAATTTTTACAAATATCCAGAAAACAAAAAGAATGAAATTGCGTAAGAGTCCAAACAACTTCCTCTCCCGAGTGAAGCCCATTGGCACACACCCATCAAAGGCTCCTGTACTGTGCCTCGAGCCCTTCCATCGCCCTGGGCCCTTCCATCGCCCCGAGCCCTTCCATCGCCTCGAGCCCTTCCATTGCCCCGAGCCCTTCCTT
>NW_021620506.1:1179530-1208678 GCF_004785775.1 Grammomys surdaster | reverse complement strand
GCCCCGAGCCCTTCCTTCCATCGCCCCGAGCCCTTCCTTCCATCGCCTCGAGCCCTTCCATTGCCCCGAGCCCTTCCATTTCTTCCTGGGAAGCCAAATGGCACATACTCATTCCACACACCACCATATTTCCCCATCCTGTCCGTCCACTAGCCCCTCCCGTTCTCTCCTCTCATACTCCTTTCCCTCCCTCCTTCCACTGCAGCAGAGCAGTGTGCAGTCACTCCAAGCCCGCCAATGGTCTTCCTTCCCAACTACATGCCTTCTCCACCCCTCCTAGGGTTTCACTATGCTGGCCACTAACCAACCCTCCTGACCCAGCCTTAAAAAATACAAACATGTGCCACCACACTTAGCTAAGAGAACTCTTGAAAGTAGCCAGAGATAAGGAGAGACTATGTTCAGGAGAACCATGACACAGATAACCGAAGGGTTTCTTCTAAATCCACAAGGGCCAGGAGAAAATCAATAGTATCTTTAAAAAATGGAAATGTTAAAAAAAAAAAAAAACCAGGTACGTTTAAAATTACATGAGCTTTTTAGAACTTCTCTCATCAAGGTCACCAAAAAAAAAAAAAATTAATCCAGTAAAATCTGCCAAGCCACCGTACTTAAAACATGGAATGCCACGCACCTGGATCTGGCTGCGCCTACACAGTTGGGATGATTGTCAGGGACAACACCCTTTCCCATAGGAGTAGGCAAAAATGGCAAATTGCACTGCTCCACCAGCTTCCTGATACTGTCCTCTGCATGGGAATAGGCAGCACCTATGAGAAAGGCAGATCATGGGATGACTCAGTTACACTCAGTGCTGGGAACCTCAAATGTGTCACAGGAATTTGCTTTTAGATCCCAAAATTCTCCTCCTGCATTAAACACTAGCCTGAAAGCAAAATGAATGGTGGCAGTTATTTGGAAAAACTACCTCTAAGCAAAAACCTGTATCTGTACCTCTGGCTGCAGTCACATTCCTGCTTCATGCTCTGGGCCTACTAAACTACTACCCACAATTCCCTGAAGAGAGGTAAGTAGGGAAGACCTCTGCCCCGAAAGATAAAGACTGTGGAAACGTTGCTCTACATTACCTGTAAACTCTTCTGCAGTCTGCTGTGCAGGATGTATGTACGTATGTATGTATGTATGTATGTATGTATGTATGTATGTATGTATATATGTATATATGTATATACTGTGTAGGATGTATGTATGTATGTATGTATGTACTGTGCAGGATGCATGAGTTTCTAAGTATCTACAATACTATGGCTTTAACAGGGCTAGCCTGAGCAGACTCATACTTGTTTTTATAACTATATGGTACAGAATAAAACATGCCCTCAATGACCCTGAAAACAACTTACTGTTTTGACATATAAATAATTTCATTTCTGAAGTCATTATGACCACTGTTGTTTTTAGCTACTTAACTTTATATTCTTTAGAGCTAATAGCATACTATCTACTTCTCTATGGAATCCTAGTAGGTAATATAGTGTATATTCAATTTCACTATTACAGTCTGCACTAAAAGGTCATCTTAAAATTCTTTATTATGTATACGTGACAAAAAATAGTCTTCTTTATTACAGCCAGTAAGTTTTCTTTTCTTTCGTTTTTTGGGTTTTTTTTTGTTTGTTTTTTGTTTTTGAGACAGGGTTTCTCTGTGCAGTGCTGGCTGTCCTAGAACTCACTCTGTAGACCAGGCTGGCCTTGAACAGAGATCCGCGTGCCTCTGCCTCCAGAGTGCTGGTAAAGGTGTACACCACCACTGCCCAGCTCCAGAAAATGTTCTTCCTCTCTTTCTTGTTTTGGTGTCTTAATCTACTCAGTCCCTTCTTCCTTCACAGCTTTTGTTGCCCTTGTCTATTGGAAAGCTATTAACTTTTCATTGTATGGCTGTGGTGTCCTGTCTTCTGGTCCCCTCTTCCACCTCACCTACACAGAAGAACCTCCCTTCCTGAGCTCCACCTCACCATCCCTGTACATAGTGTACTCTAACGGGAGCTAAGAAGATGAGGAGATGGCTCAGTCAGTAAGGTGCCTGTGGTGCCTGCATGAGGCTGAGTTTAAATCCAGGCATGGTGGCACACTTCTATAACCACAGCACTGAGGAGAATGGACAGGGGGATCCAGGAGCTCACTGGCCACATGATATAGCTAAATGGATGAGTTCCAGGTTCAGTAAGAAACTGTGTAAAAAAATATCAGAGAAGAACACCTTTTGGTATCCACATATGCACATCCATGAAAATGTACACACACATACACCATACACAAGAAATACAAAGAATTTAGAAGTACACGCCTTTAATCCTAGCACTCATGAGCAGAGGCAGATAGAGCTCTCTGAGTTCAAAGCCAGCCTGGTCTACACAGTGAGTTCCAGGACATCCAGAACTGTCTCAAACAAAACAAAATAGCAATAATAAAAAATTAAGAATATATTAGCCCAGTATGGTGGTGCACATCTTTAATCCCAACACTCAAGAGGCAGAGGCAGGTGGATCTCTGTGATTTTGATGCCAGTGTGGTCTACACATTAAGTTCACAACACTGGCATACTATCCTTACTTGTTACCCAGTGCGCTTTCCTTTGGATGGAAATGATTATTTCCCTGTATCCTCATGAACATTCTCTATAATTGCTGCCATACTGTAAGCACTCATAAGTAAATGCTGTTCACTGAGGAATGACAACTAGAACCACCGAGAGCTTTCCACACTCAGTACTGTTTAATCGCATCCTAGTTAGGTGGCTGCTATTCTTCATACGTCAGGTGATGAGACTCAAAGCAATTATTTGCCAGTCAAAAAAATCAATACATCATACAAAGCGATGAGTGCAGCACTGAGCTTACAGTTTTTCCTTCATTGCCTCCCCTGGGCTAGAACCCAGGACTTAAAACCAAACATTCTAGCTCCGAGCTACATCCGCAGCACCACCACCTTCCGTAAGACCATCTTCAGTTTGTCTACAGTTGGCTCCTGAGCAGCTGGAATGGATGAGCATGCTCACAGGCAATCCTAATGGTTCTAGGGTAGCAAGCAGGAACAACAACTATATTCTAGCCAGCCATGAGCCTGAGGTACATGCATGCTTGAGGCAAACCTAGGCTACGTAGGAGATCCTGTATCAAAAAACAACACAAAGTAAAAGAAAGAACAAACAATAATAATAAATTAACAGGCAAATAAATTGTTTTGTATGACACCTAAAGGGTAAGCAATTTGAACACAGGACCAAAAGCCTTCCAGATACCCATACCTTTTAACTTAGTTAATTTTCTACTGGAACATCACCATAAATCCTAACTATGGAAAGACCTTCACATAAGAATGTTTATCAGAGGGATGGAGAGATGGCTCAGCAGTTAAGATCACTGACTGCTCTTCCAGAGGTCCTGAGTTCAATTTTCAGCAACCACATGGTGGCTCACAACCATCTATAATGGGATCTGATGCCCTCTTCCGGTGTCTCTAAAGATAGCCACAGTGTACTCATATAAATAAATAAATAAATAAATAAATAAATAATCTTTAAAAAAAAAGAATGTTTATCAAAGTTGCCAAACAAATGTTTGACAGCAAGTGTCAAACTATATGATTCAATGTTAAAATTGTATCTAGGAAATAATTTTAAGAAAAAATATTTATTCTGGGAGTGGTGGTGGTGATGGTGGTACAGACCTTTAAACCTAGCACTCTGGAAGCAGAGGCGGATGTATCTCTGTGAGTTCGAGGCCACTTGGTCTACAGGGGGAGTTCCAGCACAGCCAGGACTACACAGAGAAACCCTGTCTCAATATATGTGTGTCTGTGTGTGTGTAGCTTATAAGACATAAAGCTGCACAGATAGCATGATCATAGTATGTAAAATAAACATTAAAAATAAAGTACTGAAGGCCAAGACTGGTTCCCCAGATAGAGAAGTCTCTTCTTTCTAAAACTTTGCATATTTTCCAAAGACTTTTTTTTTTTTTTTTTTTAGGTTTTTTTCGAGACAGGGTTTATCTGTGTAGCCCTGGCTGTCCTGGAACTCACTCTGTAGACCAGGCTGGCCTCGAACTCAGAAATCCACCTGCCTCTGCCTCCCAAGTGCTAGGATTAAAGGCGTGTGCCACCACTGCCCGGCTCCAAAGACTTTTGAAATAGAAGAAATACATTTACTTCTAAGTCAAGAAGTGAAACTTTTTCTTGTAAAAATGAGGTCTCTGGGCCACTGAAGGTAGGTTCTATGATCTGAAATCAGATGAAAAGAGCACTTATCCCAATCCCAAGCAGAGAGCACAGAACAGAGAACAATGAAGACAGTTGAGAGAGGCAGCCTTCCCAGCCTGGGAGTTAACAGCTCTGACTACCTTTCCCGATGATGAGCAGGGGCTGCTTGGCATTCCTGAGAACAGAGGCTGCCGCACACACAGCAGAGGTTTCTGCCATGCTAACTGGAGGTGGCATGCAGCACTCCTTGTACCTGAGAAGAAAAACGATGTTATAATTAAAAGCAGTTATGGGGCTGGGAGATGGCTCAGCAAGCAAAGGCGCTTGTCACCAAGCCTGACGGCCTGAAGACCTGAGTTCAACCCCTGGACTCAGGAAAGGAGAGAGTGGATTCCAGCAAATTGTGCTCTGGCCACTAGAACATGCACACACACAAATAAATTCTTTAGGCTAAGTGGTGGCTCACACTTGTAATCCCAGCACTCAGGAGGCAGAGGCAGTGAGTTTGAGGCCAGCCTAATCTACATAGTGAGTACTAGCACAACCAGAGCTTTAAAAAAAAAATATTTTGGGGGCTGGAGAGGTTGCTCAGTGGTTAAAGCACTGGCTGCTATTCCAGAGTTCAATTCCCAGCACCCACACAGTGGCTCCTCATCATCCATAAGGGGATCTGACACCCACTTCTGGAGAGCAGTCGTCCATGCAGATAGAGCACTCATATACATAAAATAAATAAATCTTTAAAAACAAAGAGACTATTTTTTAAAGTTTCTTACTGTGAAAATTTCAAATTTTACATAAAAAGGTAGAAAACAGGATAATAAATTCTATATACTTGGCCAGGCATGGTGATGTACACCTTTAATTCCAGCACTCAGGAGGCACAGGAAGGCAAATTTCTGTGAGTTTGAGGCCAACGTGGCCTATGAAGATAGTCTGAGATAGAGATCCTACCTTAAAAGAAATGCTATAAACTCAATAAAAATATTCAATGAGAATATCATTTTACCACATTTGTATCACTCGTACACATACCTATGCACACACAGAGCCCCCTCCCCTTTGAATCTTGAAATTCACTGCAGGAATCAGACTTTTTACTCTTAAAAGCTTGCAAATGCAGTTCTAAAAGAACCCACTTTTACACGACTATAAAGTCCTTATGACATATTAAGAGTTGTTCCTTAATATCAGCTAATAGCCAGTCAAATGAATGACTGACAGAAAGAAATTCTGTGTCAATGGCACCCCCAAGGGTGCCATTTATTCTCACTTGACTTTCAAAACAAGGTGAGGGGTTACTATTATCTCCTTTGCACGGGGTTCCAGATGGTGTTTGGCAGAGATGCACTGTACCAGTGTTCTGTCACTGATGTCCCTGCTGTCACTACTTCAACCATTCCTGGTTCAACTCACTAGTAAAATAAAGTTAGTGAGGCATCACAACAGGCCTTACTAAAGAACCATTAAAACTGCCAGAGTTAAGTATCTCTGAACAACAGCTCCTCACAGTGACAGAGCCACCATTCATTCTCACATATAAAATGGAAGGTTACAGATTTTTAATTTACCTAAGGCTCACTGTCCTTCATTCCTCAGTGTTACTGTGACTGTCATATTCTGATATATACTCAATAGATGTCCTTGTGTTGGATTCTCAAAGACAGACATCATCCCAGTATACCAGATATACTGACCACTCTCTGTAGCCATTAGAGAACCATTTCCACAATTTCAAGGCCCACAAAAGATGCATTTAAGAAATAACTTTAAAACAATGCAGGGTGTGGTAGCACATGCCTTTAATCCCAGCACTTGGGAGGCAGAGCCATAAGGATCTCTATGTGTTCGAGGCCAGCCTAGTCTACAAAGCAAGTTCCAGGACAGTCAAGACTGCAGTGAAATACTGTCTCAAACATATACACACACACACACACACACACACACACACACACACGTACACACACGTACACATAAACAATTAAAACAGCAATGAAGCATGTTATGGTGTTTAATAAATAAGCTATAGCAGGAATGTGACATATGTAATTTGTGTGACACTCAGGACAGTGGTGCACACCTACTGTCCCAGTACTTGGGAAGTGAAGAAGGGATTGAGTCTGAAACCAGCCTGGACTATACAATAGATCCAGTCTCAAACATCTCTAAAGACAAAATTCAACACGCTGATTAAGTATGCATGATAAAATGAAGGCACAGCACTAAATGCTAAAAAATGTTACATAAAATGATTTCTTTGGGGCTGGAGAGAAGGCTCAGTGGTCTAGAGCGCTTTTGACTCTTCCAGGACCTGATCTGCCTTCCCAGCACCCATAGCAGGTGGCTTAACACTGCCTGTAATTTAGCTCCAGGGGATCTGGCAGTTTCTCTGACCTGTACAGACTCTCACACACATGCAGCATACTACTACACAGACATACACATATACACATAAATAAAATACAACGAACATTTAAAAATATTTCTACACTTCTGGATCTTTCTAAAAACGTTATAAAAGAAAAAGTGTCTTTTATTCCTAAGACTAAAGAACTATCACTTAGGGGACGGATGGATACAGTAGCATCTTCATCAAGATGAATGATATCAAGTGTGAGGTTTTCAGACTTCTTTTCACTCGGAGATTATTTAAGAAATACTAATAGAAGACAAAGCATAGAGACACCCTTCAGAACACTTTTTTGGGGGATTAGCTAGATAGACATCTTTTCTGCTGAGCGTTTCAACAGCTGTCTGCCTCACCTTTTGGCTTACAAGAAGATACCTGTCAATAACTCATACATTAATGCAGATATCTATCTGAGGTTACTGGGTGAGTAACTTCTACGTGAGGAATTCACAAAGCTCTAAAAATTAGATTTAGTAATTAAATCCAAGAACAGTTACTAGGTAATACTATTTTAATGAAGAGAACTAATAAGCCTTTTGGCTAGGATTCAGTTTAGTTACAAAATCATCAAAAAATATTGAGACACTTGGAGATTAACTGATGAACGCTAGATAATTCTTTTTAAAGAGTAAGTATGATAACACAAAATTTAGGAGGAATTGTGACTAATTCTTACTTTATAGAAGTCATGTTCACCTGGAGGGTCACAAAATCTGCAGGAATGTCAACGTAACAAGCTCCCGGGCGACCATAGATACTGCTCCTCACTGCCTGTGTTTGTCACAAATGAAAGACTTTTAATGTCTCAATTATCATATTCTTCTTGAAATTAATTTAAAAGTATAAAATGAACACTAAGTTTTCTTGAGGTATTCTTAGTTGGAGAAAAAAGTTATAATTAAAATAGAAATGTCCTTCATTAACTATATTTTGAAAGGTATTTTTATCTTAAAGTAGATAAAGAATTCCTGTAGGGCTCTGAAGTGGAGACTCTATTACACTTGAAGAGTACCCATGCAGCCCTGCTTGCTGCTTATGCTGGGACAGGGACTTTCACCCACTTCTTAACCTTAATCACTCGGCAGAGATTTCAAAAACTGTGACAATGTGTCAAATCAACCTTGTAACTCGTGGTTGAAATAGCTATTTTGAAATAGCTCAAACTTAATTTCACATAAAGCCTTCCCTAGCTAACATTAATTCACAACATGTCATTTAATTAACTAAAAGATGTTTGCTTTTTTTTTTCCAAGAAGGATGATCTTACATACAGTAGTCTCAATATTTTTGCAAATACTAAAGAGACCACTAGCTAGGAGCTTATTATATATACATTTATCTTTGCTTTAACTAAAAAGATAATTTAAGAAACTAACATACAGGAATTTTTTTCTAGAATAACTTACTTTACCTCTGTTTCAGTGATTAAATGCAATGCCAGTGAACACTAGAGTGTGAATAGCTTTTAACAATGTCACTTTCAGTGGGGAAAAAAGAAATCTCAAAGAAAGCATGGATGTTTGTAAACCTGTTTTCACTATAACTCCATGTGGTTATGTATAATAACTATTAACAGATGTAAATATCTGGTATAATTTTTATAAATGAATGAATGTCATTTTCTACAGGGAAACTCCTGAATCATAAAGTTAAAAAAACTTGGTTGTAGGTGATTTAAATTACATCAAGAAATTGTAAAAGTTTGTATGTTTAAATTTCTCAAAGTATGAAGGAGTTTAGGAATGTCATGTAAGGCTGATCTGGACCCAAACACAAAGAAACTCTGTCCTTTTGAAATCTAATTTAGGGAATTAAATTACTTAAAAAATATTTTCCTGATTTTTCTTTCTTGAAAGTTATTTTCATAGAAACCACAATACAAAGGCAAAGCAAACTTTTGATCATACACTGCTGGAGAAAATGAGAGAAAAAAAGGGAATATCTCTTATTTTGAATGTACGTGTCTTTTCTTTTTAAGACTATTTGGAAAAAGCAAAGTGTTGCAATTGTCCCCAGGGAAATAGAAGTGAAATTCAGCCTGGATCTATTACAATATTGGCATAACTAGTCATTTTAGGAAAAAAATCATGTCTTAAATTTCAAAATGACATTTGTCTAATAATATAATGTGATCTTGGAAAATTTTAAAAGAAAAATAATCCTACTTTTTTATAATTGTTTTCAGAAAAAAAAGTTTACAGTCTTAAGGAAAAATATTCAGGTCTATCATATGGTTTGACAGATTTTTTTTAAGTTATTTTTGGTAAGGTCTTCTTTTAGAAAAAAAATCTCAAGGGTTTTTGTACCACTATAATCTTTAATACTCAGAATTACTGTATATTTACTTAATTTCTTATTATGTGCCTTATTATGTGCTTAAGATATAATAGATTAGAATTGTATCTAAATATCTAGAAAGATAAATTGTGGGCTTGGTGAACATTCTGTTATTTCTTTCCCTATCTTGGATTTTAAGGGTTTGGTTGTTTTTGTTTTGTTTTTCTTTTTTCATTGCAATTTTAAGTAGTTTTCAATAAGTAATAGTTTCTATTAAGATTTTTGGTGCTTTGGGATAGTGGTGGGATAGAGAAGGGTGAGTGGTTTTGGAATACATAACTCAGTGTGCACCTGTAGGCCTCTATATTGTGACGGCTGGTTGCCACCAGCCGTCAATGAAGTCGGAGCTGTAAACCTGCAGCCTCGGATCTGCATCTGTCTAACCTTTACTGCCCGTTAGAATTTGTCTCAGGATTACTTGACTCTTTCTCAGAACTCAAGTGAGAACTTGATTTTGTTAATGCAACTTCATTACAGATAGCCCACTTATTTGGAGTATTAGAGAGTGGGTTATTTTTTTATATTCTGACCCTCTTACTTTTTTGGTTGAATGTAAAAGTACATATTAATGTTGCTTCAATGATTGTGTCATGTAAAATTATTTCTTTTAATATGAAAAAAAAAAACAATGTCATTTTCACAGTCTGAGTATACCCTAATCCTCCCATTAAGAGCCACAGTAGCAGGGCTGGAGCCTGGATCCAGAGGAGCCTGTGCTCAGCATGTACAAGCCCCCGTGTCAGTGCTGGGAAGAGCTTCTCATAAGACTGTACCTTTTCAATAACAAACGGGATGTGTTCTATGCTGCTTGGCCGGGCAGAGAACTTGGTATATAATCTGCAAGCTTCAACCTATACAGAAAATGAAAATTATTTAAAGTCAGTTCACAATATTATTGTTCTCATAAAGGAAGACAAAATGTTTAAGTCATTGCTTCTTACTACATTTAGAGGCAGGAGAGAAAAGAGATGTGGTTTTTGTTGTAATCTCAAAAACCATTCAGATCACAATCAAATTTCTTCCTCAGGATAATTCTGGAAACAAATTCAAAACAACATACTATTTCCAATTCTCAGGTTGGCAAAAATGAAGACAACATGTACCATGTTCCACAACACAGGAGCACTGTCTCTAACTGCTGAGGGAGCAGACAGAAGGCTCGCCCACTAGGCTACTACAAAGGATACTAAGCCCATCCCTGGTCTCCACAAGTGCCCCGCTGAGAACATGAACACCTGCCTTGCTCTGTCTCCTGCACTCGTACACTCCTGCTGCTTTCCCCTCGTGCATCAGTTGCTGTGCATTGGGAATACTGGAGTTGGGGGCTCTCTACCTCTGCACTGTCTAATGAGCTCTGAGGCACGTGGGGAAACATTCCCTTCATACTTCTAGTATGAAATCTATGGAAAGGATGGCATCCAGAGTCGCACAGGCTTGATAGAACCAAGGTCATCCTTTAGGTTTCAGATGCTTATGTTCATGTCCTTCAGTTTTAAGAACTTCTAATAACAAAAAGATATTTGAATTTTAAATCAAACTGTTTTAATTTTTAACTTAATCTAATAAACCTTTATTACTTTCAGGAAACTATACTTTAACAGTTGACATAAATCCCTGCTTCCTTTCAACGTAATTTTTGTAGTAACTTACTCTCAGCTCCTCCAGCTCCATGTCTGCCTGCAGGCCTGCATGCTTCACGCCATGATGATAATGGACTGAACCTCTGAAACTATAAGCCAGCCCCAATTAAAGTTTCCCTTCATAAGAGTTGCCGTGGCCATGGGGTCTCCTCACAGCAATGACACCCTAACTAGACACTGGGTACATGGAGTGAGGAGGTGACAGGACAACATGAGGGAGCTGAGTCTCCTGCCACCACTGGGTTCTGAGCACCAAACTCAGTTGTCAGGCTTGATGGCATGCACCCATCTCGCTGTGCTATCCTCCCTGCCCTACATTTTCTTTTTCTTTTTGTTCTGTTTTGAGACAGGGTCTTGATAACCTAAGATAGTATCAAATGTATGCTCTCCCTGCCTTGGCCTCCTAACTGTTGGGAATACGGCTGTGTGCCACCATACCCAAGTCTGTTTCCAAATTTCCTTTCAATTACTTATCAATTCTACTTTTCTGGATATATGAGTATCACTTAAATACTGTTGTTGTTACTTTATAATAAACCAATAAAACTTTCTCAAGAATATAAAGGCATAATTTTCCCATTAACTTATATATATTAAATTCAAATCATGTCAATTTTGGTATATTTCTTTAGATCTTTTTTTTAAAAATTCTATAAATGTGTTGTGTATTTGAGCGTGGCACCCACAAGAGCCCGAAGGGTGCATCAGATTCCCCTTGAGCTGGAGTTGCAGATGGATGAGAGGTGCTAGGAGCTGTACTCTCATCTCCCCAAGAGCAGTACATGCTCTTAACTGCTGACCCATCTCTCCAGCCCCTACGCTCTTTCTTAGCACAATCTGATGCTGTCTTGCTCAGAAAATTACCACACCCACCTGTAATTTCTCTTTTTGCTTTTATTTTACAGATTAGAATTTTCTATTCTATCTGTTTAGCTGTGCTGTATATGAAGTGTCATGGCACACATAAAGGTCAGAGACCAGCTTGTGAGAACCAGTCTCTCCCTCCTATCATGTGTGTTCTAGGGACAGGATGACACTAGTGTTCAGGCTTGGAGAAAGGAGCCTCTACCCATGGAACCATCTTGCCTGCAATACAGATTTTATTTATTTATTTATTTATTTATTTACAGATTTTATAAGTTATGTCTGTGCTAGTTAGTTTTTCATCAAATTGATACAAGCTAGAACTATTTGAGAAGAACCTCAACTGAGAAAATACCTCTATCAGATTGCCTCTAGGCAAGTCTATAGGGCATTTTCTTGATAATGGACATGGGTAGGCGCAGCATACAGGGAGGGCAATGCTGCCCCTGGGCAGGCAGTCCTGAGTTGTATAAGAAAGCAGGCTGACATTTACAGAGGTGGATGCTCACAGCTAACAATTGAGCTGATCATGGGGTTCCCAATGGAGGAGTTAGAGAGAAGACTGAAGGAGCTGAAAGGGTTTGCAGTCTCATGGGGAGAGCAACAATACCAACCAACCAGAGCTCCCAGGGTCTAAACCACCAGCCTGGGAGCACGTAGGGAGGGACCCATGGCTCCAGCTGCATATGTAGGAGAGGATGGCATTGTCAGGCGTAAGTGGGAGAGGAGATAGATCCTAGTTCCTGTGAAGGTTGGATGCCCCAATGTGGGGGGATTCAAGGGAGGGGGGGGAGTGGGTGGATGGGTAGGGGCACATCCTCATAGAAGCATGAGGAGGGGGTATGGGATGGGGGTTCGGGGGGAGTGGGAAAAGGAGATAACATCTGAAATGTAAATAAAATATCCAATTAAAAAAAAAAAAAGAACGAAAGAAAGCAGGCTGCGGGAGCCGTAAGCAGCCAGTGAGCAAGCCATGTCTCCATGGCCTGTGTGTCAGGCCCTTCCTGAATTTCCTGGATGATAAAATAAATCCTGTCCTCCCCAAGTTGCTTTTGGTCAGCATGTTTCATTGTAGTAACAAAAACCCCAACTAAGAAGTATTTTACTTTAGTGGGACTTAATCATGGCTTGGACGTTAGCGGCGGATGGATACCTGTGGAAACTCCTGGAAGGCTCCCATTGTTTCTTGATTTCTTTCAGAAGAACCACCAATCACAATCAAGGGCCTGAAATAGTAATTTTTAAAGAAATACTATTACGAATAAGAATACATGGGGCTAGAGAGATAGCTCAGCAGTTGAAAGTACTGACTGTTCTTCCAGAGGACCCAGGTTCAATTCCTAGCACCCACACGACAGCTCACAACTGCCTGTAACTCCAAGATCTGACACCCTCACACAGACATGCAGGTAGAACACCAATGCACATAAAATAAAATTTAAAAAGAATATATAAAGCATCCAGCAGTGTCCAACACACAGTGAACAATCAGTGTGAGTGACTAAGACAGAGAACAGAGAAAACTATGTCTTCCTTGACAGGCTGGAGGTAAAACAACTTAAGATGCGGTCTGTCATGAGAGACACTTTCCTCAAGTTCACAAACATGGAAGACGTATGGCAGAGGTTCTCAACCTGGGGGTTGCAGCCACTTTGGGAAGCCTCTATCTTCAAAAATATTCACATTACGATTCTTACCAGTAGCAAAATTATGGTTATGAAGTGTCCATAAAAATAATCTTACAGTTGGGGGACACCACAACACGAGAAACTGTATTAAAGGGTCACAGTGTATGGAAGGCTGAGACCCACTGAGATACATAATGGTTTTCCTTACATCAGCTTCTAGATGCTTAGGCTTCCAGGTTGAGGGACAGAAAATTAATTTTATAGCTTTTCTTTTCCTGAGAAGGGAAAAAGACATCTTATATTTTTCTAAGTAAGTCTATTTGAAAATGGCAAGATAAGTGATAGTTCTATTTTATGTCTCAAGGTTTTTTTTAAAAAAAGCATATTCCAAACTTAAAGTTATTTAAAAATATCAAACTCAAAAGTAGATTAAAAAAAAAGAAGAAGAAGACAGAAAAAACGAGCTACAAGAAGCAGAGGAGGTCAGGCTTGGTGGGTGAGGGCACCTGTTGCCAAGCCTGATGAAGTAAGTTTGGTCCCTGGTGCCCACAGCATAGAAGGAAAGAACAAACCTCTGTGGGTTGTCCTCTGACCTTCACATGTCAGGTCCTCGTGTGTGTGTGTGTGTGTGTGTGTGTGTGTGTGTGTGTGTGTGTACACAAACACAGAGAAAAGAAACAAAGAAACTGTGCAAAGAATGAAAACAACATCCTTCACATATACAAGGGATATGTTCTGAATGATTAGAACATAGTGCTGGTTTGAATAGGAATGGCCCCAATAGACTCAAGTCTTGGCCATAGGGAGTGGGACTATTAAGAGGTGTGCCTTGTTGAAGAAAGTATATCACCATGGGTGAGGGCTTCGAGGTCTTAGATGTTCAACCTATGCCCAGTATGATACACAGTCCCCTTCTGCTGCCTGCAGATCATAGAACTCTCAGCAACTTCTCCAGCACCATGTCTGCCTGGACACTGCCATACTTCCCACCATAATGATAATGGACTAAATCTCTGAAACTGTAAGCCAGCCCCAATTAAATGTTTTCCCTTATAAGAATTGTCATGGTCATGGTGTCTTCATAACAATAAAATTCTAACTACAACAAATGTAATCCCCTTCACCATGGTATTACTGGTAAAGTAGCTGAGAAAAGGTTAAAGGTAAGGCTGGAGAATCAGCACTAAACAACATACAAAGCAAATTTTAACACAAGAATATAAATGTCTTATTAATCAGGCAGAGCAAGATGAAGAATATACACTTCTATATACTGAGCTAGGGTGAAAAACAAAACAAAAGACAAACAAAAACCAACCAAACAACAGCAACAACTCTTAGCTACATATGGTGGTACAGACCTATAATTCTAACTACTCAGGGGACTGAGGCAGGAGGATCATAAGTTCAAGGCCTGCTTGGGCTAAGGGAGTTCAAACCCTCCTTGGCCAACTTAATGAGATTCTGTCTCACACACACACAAAAAGCTTAGCTGGGCATAGTGTCACAAGCCTTTAGTCCAGCACTCAGGACACAGGCAGGCACATCTCTTTAAGAATTCCAGACTTGCTTGGCTTGGTAATGCCTTTAACCCCAGTGCAAGGGAGGCAGAGGAGGGTGGATCTCAAGGCTAGCCTGTTCACAAAGCAAGTTATAGGACAACAGCAAAGGATATACAGAGAAACCATGTCTAGAAAAAGGAGGAGGAGAATTATTATTTTATTATTATTATTCCAGACTACCCTGATCTATATAACATAGTGAGGCCCCAGGTTCAATAATTAACAAATTTAAAAAGTACTTCTTCATTTAAAACTACATGCACGTTGCATGCCCACATACACAGAATGAATCTCTACAATGGTAAATGTTTCTCTCTTAGTAAAGGAGTTAATAGTGCTTCCTCTTCCTCACAATGCAAACATTTAAATGGCACATTATGTTTTGATATGTATAGAGAGCTGATAGTATAGTAACACACACTAACACTCATCATGTCACAGTTACTTTTTTATGTGTCATAGGAGCACCCCAATCTACTCTTCTGAGCAAGTTTCTACTACCCAGTGCAGGACTGTTAACTACTGTCCCTCATGCAGCGCACTGAACTGCAGGCTTCGCCCTCTCCCACCCCTTCCTCCTGACAGCCAGACCACTTCCCAGTTAATTACCCTCGTCTCTGTTTCTAAGCCTTGCAAGGTGGAATTTTTTTTTTCTCTTCACAAGTCTTTACACCCTGAATCAGTTCTACTTGGTTAAATTATGCAAAGATACATTAAAAAGTGTTTTCTGCAAGAATGATTAATTACCAGCAATTCATGTTTGCATTTGCCATGCCACCCAAGGCATGGATGAGACCAGGACCAGAAACGACAAGGCATGCTCCTGGCCTAGAAGCAAAGCAGAGTTTATCAACAGCAGGTCAAACTTAATAACTGAAGACAAACAAACAAAAAAAGAGGTGCAGATGCCAGCAATCCCAGATCGGAATTAACAACTACCAATTCACAGTATGTTAGGGTTTCCATGGAAACTTCTTGATTGTCAAAGGAAAGACATGTAGGTCTTTACTATAATTGCTAAACAATTATTAGAATATCTTAATAAAGAGGAACATGGAGTTTCTTCTAAGATATAATGTGCACCATTACTTTCCCATCATATTTTACCAACCTCTTCATAGTTTGCTCTAACTATATTTGAGTTAGAACAAGCTGACTGATTATACAAGCAAATTTTGACAGCCACAGATTTTTTTCATTTCCTAACAAATACATACAATATACTAAATCTTTGTGGGAAAAGTGATTCTAAATGCATGGTTTCCTCCAAATCTTTCTGAATGTTTCTCTTGACAAAACTTTCAAGCTTAAAGTACTCAATAATAAAGTATCACTATATCATTAAGTTTACCACTTTTCAGTTCTAACTTAATAATCTTTTAGTCTTTAAATAGCATTAACATGTCTCACCAGCGATTAAACATCCAGAACAGCACCACTCAATAGAAAGTTCTACAGTAGTTGTCATTATTCCCTGTGCAGCTTGACACGATATGGACTCCACACAGTCACTGAACACTTAAAAATGAGGCCAGTAAAAATCCAGGAGCTCTGGTTAGAATGTTACTTATTTTGAGTTAAATATAAACAGTCACCCATTGCTAATGCTGCAATACTAGTCAGTATAATTCTGAAGTTTTCAAAATAAAATTTTCAAAATTGACTTTTAGCTTGTTAAAATAATTATCAGTCCAGAATCACTTACGGTATAAATGACTGTAATTTAAATGTCTTCCAGGGTCAGCCAAAAAAATTAAAATATTGTTTACATGTATAAAGCAACAGAAGTAATCCAGAGATGGTTTTAGATGACCTAATTTTCCTCAGGCTCAAGTTCAGAAGGTTTCCATTAAAAAGGAAGGACTGTGAAATCTTGCTTGATTGTATTTCTTAGTATTTAATTATTAACCAATTTTAGAAATTAAAAAAAAGCTTATAAAGTGGTAAAAAAGGATAACACAAATTTTATCAGAGTCCAAATTCTACCCCAAAACTGTAAATGTAGAAACAAGTAGAATATATGAAAAAAAAAAATCTTCATGGTTGTGGAATTACAGAATTTCTTTTTCTTCCTTATATGTTTTCTAAAATGGCTATTTTTTTAAAAGAATTAATTTCTAATAACAAATGAGGGCTAACAGAAGCAGACTGGAATGTGCTCGGCAGCCTCGTTTTGGAACCAAGACTTTTGTATAAGTTTCTCACTTCTTATTCATATTATCTTCTATAATCTTTTCAAGACAACTAAGCTTTTAGTTTAGTACATATTTCTACCCCAAACACTTAATGTATGCAAATGAAGCAGACTTTATTTACCTGCCCGTTAGGTATCCAACTGCAGAGGCAGCATAACAAGCCTATGAAGAAAGGACAGCGGGACTTAATGAAACTCTTGGGCATAAATATGAGAAAATCTATTACTAAGAGAGAAGTTGAGCCAGGCATGGTGGCACACACCTTTAGTCCCAGCACTCACTCGGGAGGCAGAGGCAGGTGGATCTCTGAGTCTGAGGCCAGCCTGGTCTATAGGGTGAGTTCTAGGACAGCAGGACTACACAGACAAAATCCTGTCTGGGGGGATACATGGGGACTCAGGAATGAGAATTCATATAGTAAAGGGAAGGAAGAATTGGAACAATACTCATTTTTATGAGACGTGATAGCCATAAACTTCAAGGCCCAGGTTAAGTATCTAGATGCCTAAATTTTAGTTTTTCAAGGAATTGTCATTACTATCTATGCTATCCGTATTATCAACTCACAACTGCTTGAGTATCTTGAGAATCGATAAGAATTGATTCCTTATTGATCATGTCTGACTTCTTGAAGGGTTAATTTCTTTGTTTAGAACCTGGTCTCATTACTTAGGCTGGCCTTGAATTAGCCATGTAGCCCATGGTGATTCCCATGTCTGAGCCTTCCAAGTCCTGGCATCTTTAGTTGTTTTGTTTTCCTGTATTGTTTCCTACTTCACTAGTATCTGCCTACGCATTCATTATTTAACATCTTTCCTTGACTCTGATTTGCTTTTCCTTTCCTGGTGTCTTGAAAAAAAGCTGTCAGCACTGGTTTTAAATCTTTACTAACGAATTCACTTCAGCTATTTCATCTAAAAGGTATTTTATCTTATGAATTATAGTTGATACTCATTTCATTATCATTGATTTAAAATATTCTGTTTTCCACTGTGATTTCTTCAGCCCATTTGCATATTAGGGTCTATAATGACGTCTATATTTTTATTCCTCACACAGTGAGTGTTGCTCCGGTTTAAATAGGATTTTTCCGTTACCCATTTCTGAGTGTGCATCCATGTGGCCAGGCTACACATTATTTACTGTATATCTGCTATTCGTAGCAAGCAAGCTGGTGACATTTTCTTTATGGTTGACGTGGTTGTTTGTTTTGTTTTGAGACAAGCTCTCACCCTGTAGCCCAGGCTGCCCTTGACTGTACCAGAAGCCTCTTAAGTCTCGTGAGCTCTGCGGATGGAGACACCATGCCTGGCCATTTTTCACTGAGCTGTACTTCTTCCAGCTTACAAGGAACACAGGAAACACTAAGTTAAATGAAATACAAGATGCCCAGGAAGAACAGAGTGCATTTTAAAATTATTCTTTGTCTAGAACATTATAGTATTTCTTGTCTTACCTTAAAAATAAGAGTAAACATCATAAAATGTTTGCTAAAATTAATATACTTAATCATACATTGGGAATGATTATCCATTTATAATAGCAAAATACAAAACATATACAGAAAGAACACTCCTCTGGCATACACCAAAAGCTGAGAAATAACAGATTGCTGTTGTTGGTTTAGTTTTGTTGTTATTGTTTGAAACAGGATTTCTCTGTGTAGCCTTGGCTGTCCTAGAAATCACTTGGTAGATCAGGCTGGCCTTCAACTCAAAGATCCACCTGCCTCTGCCTCCCCTGTGCTGGGATTACAAGAGTGAACTACCACTGCCCTATGAGAAATAACAAACTTTATTACCATTCAAACAAAACAAAGCAAAACAAAAGCCTCTGCTTTTCTACCAAATTACACCCCCTCATAGTACATATAGTTCTCAAGATACGTCTGGAGTCAAAGTGTTCTGATTCAGAGCCTAGTTCTCCTACATTCTACTGTATGACTTTTGAGAAATTACTCTGCAAGTTGGCTTCTTCATCTACAAAATTAATATAATTCCGAGCACTCCAAGGGGGACAATGTCAGTAATTTTAGACATGTAAAATACTTAGAATATACTAACTTCCCTACCTCCTGTCTTCTGGACACACGCGTGTCTTGACGACTCTAAGGACCTGATAAACGACAATCAAGCAATATTCAAGTACACCTTTCTCTCTAACACAGACATGCTCTTGACTCCTTCCAGCACTTTGGACGTTCCCTTTGAAAACTCCATCACTATACCTGCCATCTTCCCTTGTAAACGTTCCTCTTCTCTCTAGTCTTAACCTCAGTCAGTAGCCTTGCCATCTAGTCAGATTTTCCATAACCATCCTGTGGCCTAGCTACCCACTCTTACAGCTTGCCATGGCTTTAAGTTACACTGATGCAGCATGAACAGGCATCACCTCTATGAGCGATCTTTCCTGTCCCAATGAGGACAAGTCACACACTCTGTGACTATATTATCCAGTGTATTATTTCTTTTGTGAGGAGCTAAATTATTTTAGACTGTCTTTTTGTGTCTTACCCTCATTTTCCACAACATCAATCAACCTGAAGTTGAAAAGTAGACCATATTTCTTCTTTATATCCCCTCTTCCACTGCTTATACAGCCACATCAAGCATACAGTACATGCTTAGTGCATGTCTAATGCATGAAGAAGAAACAACAGGCAAGCATACTCTAGAAAAATAGTAAAATATAGATCAGCACCTATACTTTCTCATGCAGGTAAAAGAATAGAAGGCTGTGCCAAGTAAGAAAACTGAGAGGTAAATGTACAGCTCAATGGCAGAGTGCTTGCTTTAGTGTGCACAAGGTCCTGGGTTCAATTCCCAGCACTGGAAACAAAACAAAAAAAAAAAAGGAGGTAACAACACAAAAAATATAAACCACTCAAATTCAATACCTACCATTTTTCTGATTAAGAACACTCCCTGAAGAAGGAAGTAATTTCAGACAGGAATCTAAATCTTAGTCTAGAACAAAGAAGTAGGCTTCAGACATGAAAACAACTTTGGGCTAGGACAGGGAAGTAGGCTCAGATATTTTGGTCATCCTGATAAGCCCTTAGAAACAGTGATCATGGGAATGATCATGGAACTCTGTTTATTGCCTTGCTTGTTCTTTGACTATTTGTGTTTACTTGATTGTTCCTTGACTATTTGCATCTATTGTATTGCTAGGTCCTCAAACTAAAACTGACCTTAACATTTGCATGTAATTAAAATGGTATAAAAACAAAAAGAGGGGAGATGGGATAGGGGGGTTCTGAGGGAGTGGAATGGGGAAAGGGGATGACATCTGAAATGTAAACAAATAAAATATCCAATAAAAAAAGAACATTCCCTATAAATTTCAAACCTTGTTGATTAATGTCTTTCAATTAGCAAGTACTGTAGTGAACACCTATATTACATAAAGACCCCAGTCAAGTCAGCGCTGTGGGGATTTGAAAACAAATGAACCATACCCAGTGCAACTCACATCTGACAGCAGAGAAAAGGTGTCAAGAGGGGCCAAGAGCATAGAACAAGACAGCAATGACAGCAGCAGAAGGCACAGCAGTGTGTGTGTGTGTGTATGTATGTATGTATGTATATATGTATGTATGTTATGTAAGTATATGTGAATCATGTGTGTGTCCATGGAGGCCAAAAGAAACCATCAGATTCTTTGGAACCAGAGTTATGGGAGGTTATGAGCCACCATGTGGATGCCAGGAACCTATTCCTGGTCTCTGAAAATGCAACGAAAACTGTTAACTGCTAAGCTATTTCTTCAGCCCCAATTCTTGATCTTTTAAATTATTTGTGTGTGTGTATGAGAGAGAGAGAGAGAGAGAGAGAGAGAGAGAGAGAGAGAGAGAGAGAACAATTTAAATCAGCCTGAGTGTGTGTGTAGGTCCAAGAACAACATGAATCATAAATCAGTAATCTCCTTCATTTTTCCATGTAGGGCCCAGAGATTACATTCTGGTTATCAGGTTATGAGGCTTGTAGTAAGCTCCAGTGAACCACTTCATCTGCACCAGATACTTGGTTTTGTCAGTATTGCTGAGAGAAGGTAAGACTGAGCTGCTAGAGAAAACACTCAAGTGGATTTATAAAATGTCTCCTTTGCTTTTCCCTCTTCCAGGTAAGACCCCAAAAAGGGTGGGGGCATACCACTGAGGGAAAGTACCAGACTGGGGTTTGAGAGCCCTGAGTTCCAATGATGGCATTGCCGTCTCTAATATCTTCCACTTTATGTTGAATGAGTCCTGGCCTTCAATCAATAATGTCACATCTCTCTGACACCTATCATGTACGGAACCACATCAGATACTGAAATACAATATGGAGTGATGAAGCAGCATGCCTTCTCTGCTAGAACTAACAGTCTAATAGTGAAGACCATCCCTTTGGATTCTGATATTCGGATGCGGCAGCGTACACTGCAGTAGAATATTATTAGAACGGATCCAATACCTAAGTTCAAATGCCGCTACCAAATGACTCACGCTGGGCAAGTCTGACTTAGTCTCTCTGCTTCTCACTTTCCTGTCAAGTAGGATTAACAGTGGTACGGGCAGTGCTTTTGAAGCGATGGGACGCTATGTGCATCGAATAGCTGCCATTCGGTACTCCTGTCAAGACTCACCGCTTGCTCATTCCTCATCCCGATGTACTTGATGCCCAGTTCCTGGACAGCAAGGGCGATTTCGGTCACGGGGTTGCCTATGACACCGAACATGTACTTCACATCCTGGAGGGCAAGAGGGAAAAATTAGAACAAACGCAGGATCCAGCCTTCTTGCCCTTCCGGGAGGTCCAAAAGAAAGACCAACAGGACCCCCGCCCCCGCCTCCAAGCCCTCCGTCTCTATGACAACGCGAGGTCCCCCGCCTGCTTCTGTAGAGCCTTTCACACCCGAGGGATCCATCGTACTTGAGTTTTTAGGGCCTGGGCGATGACTTTAGCACCAGACACCTGCTCCTCGCTTCTGCCGCTACTCTCTGCGGAGTTACTTTCCGGCATCTTCCACCTAAAGTTACTTCAAGGCACTCTCGCGGCTCACAGCCTCACTAGCAGTGTGACACTTTGTTGGTGGTGGCACCCGCTGCTGACAGACAGGAGGGCAGCCCAACGGATTTAAGCAAAGGGGAGAAGGGGCGGGACGAGAAGGCAGTCCTGGTGAGGCGATAAGGTAAACACGCCCATTCTCCAGTCAGTCTTTTCCGGACTTCGCCATCAGCAGGAGGCGGGACGAGCCGGAGACCGTGTCCTATGCCGAGCAGGTAAGAAACCCAACCTCTGAGGCTGCTCGCCATGGTTTTGTCCTCCACTAGGGTAGCGACATGACTCAGTCCTGCGTAGAGGGGATAGCACATGAGCATCTGGAGGGTGAACGCGAACAGGGCAAGCTAGGAGGGGGCGTGGCCCCAGCGCGCGTCCCCGCCCCCGTCGGAGCTTCTAGCTGATTGGGGGGGGGGGGAGCTGCGCAAAGGCTTCTGGGATGCGAATATCTTGGAGCATGTAAAGTTGGGAAAAACTGGCCCTTAGGTAGTGCTGTCATGCTCCTGTGTCTTCTGGTTTCATAACTTTGTAGTTTTACACCCCCACATCATGTGCACGTTCTGTGAGTAGAGGTGTATTCTTAACCATAGATGACACCAAAATTGCTCGTCAAGAGATAAACTTAACTCCACAGCTGCTCCTGCCCTCTGCCTGGTTTATATTTACTTAATTTGTTCCAGTTGGGTATCACTAAGATCTGTTGGAGCCATTAATTAATAATTAATGTATGATTGCTTAACTTTTACCAAAGGACTAGTGTTGGTTGTTTTCTACATACTGGTTCAAGGCTAAGCCTGCTTGCCTCTGACATCACATGCCGTGTAGACAAGAGTCAATTCATGGCACCTTAGATGGGTTCCTTTCTCAGAAGAATTACTGGGAGAACACTGTATGAAGTGCAAACTGAACTCCGATGGGAACAAATCACTGTGATTCAGATTGAGTGGGCTTCTGTTTTTGTTTATATTTTTTAAGAATCAGTCTTCAAGTGGCCAGTTTTGCCATTTGGCAAAGAGAAAAATCATTGAGCTGGTTACTGCCTTCACCTTTCAGTTCAAGATACAGTATTCCATGCTTCGCTTGCCTGTAGAGATTCAGCAGGAGTGATGTGAATCCCTCTTGCAAAGCCAAAAGTCACTGCTTGCAGTCACTTCCGTCCAACTGCAGTATAAGGATTGCAGGAGCTGTTGTTTCCACAAAGCACTCTGTGTGGACTTTGAATATGTCAGTCATTCTCCTTGTTATTTTTGTTGCCAATATGCTTGGAATTTTATTTGTTGAATATTTTAGTGAAATCTGACATCATAGCGTCAGATACTGTGGCTCACACCTTTAATCCCAGCACTTGGGAGACAGAGGCATATGGATTTCTGTGAGTCTGAGGCCAGCCTGGTCTATATAGTGAGTTTCAAGATAGCCGAGGCTATGTAGAGAGACCATGCCTTTTAATTACTCAAAGAAAGAATAAATCTTAAAAAAAAATATTAATGATTAAACCTATGACTTTGTACAAATTAGTCAAGCACTCTACCACTGAACTCTACCTCAGACCCTAAATTTTAACTTTCTTAAAAACAAGAAGTCAGAGATTGGAGATGGCTCAGTGTTTAAGAGCAGTGGCTGTTCTTCCAGAGGACCCGAGTTTGACTTCAAAAAAGCCATATGGTGTCTTACAACCATCTGTGATTTCAGTTCCAGCAAAACCAATGCCTTCTTCTGGCCTGTGAGGGCACCAGGCACATACGTATTATGCAGATATACATGCAGGCAAACCAGCCATACACATGTAATTGATGATGATGATGATGATGATGAAGGTAGTATTAGTGGTAGCATGCTCTTCACAGAGCAAATCCAGGCTTCAGAGTCCAGAGAGCGATTGCTTTAGGGATCCAGCTCGGGGATGATGAGGAGTGGCTTGACAGTTTTTTGCCAAGTGGGTGAAGATAATCTCAAGGTAATGGGTGATTTACAAAGAGTTGTAAGCGGTGTGTGGTGAGGCAGGCCTATGGGACCTGTACTCAGGAGGCTAAGACAGCAGGATCTCATGTTTGAAGCCAGCCTGGGCAACAGAGTGAGACCCTGCCTCAAAAATAAGAAATAATTTTTAAGAAAGGGTTGTATGCATAGAGGAGATTAACTTTCAAAAGAAGGCAGCTTCTACAGACAGTGACTCCGTGGGCCCCCAAACTGTGATTTTCATTTTCGTCAGTTCACAAGAACACTGGGAATTCATGTGCTTGTTTTTAAACATAGCCTAGCTGAACCTGTGAAAAACAGCCCATGCTTGACCAAAATGTAGTGCTTGGTTATCAAAGAAAGAAAGAATTGGGGTTATTTGTTCTTCTGACTTCATTTTGGTTTTATGGCAAATACCAGGAGTAAAAGCAGGTTGGGGAAGGGAAAGTTTATTTTTTTCTTACACTGCCAAGTCACAAACCATCTTTGAGAGACAGTTGTCAGGGTAGGAACTCGAGGTGAGAACCACCGAGGAACCCACTTGCTGGCTCCCTCTCTGGCTTCTCCCAGATTCATGCTTAGCTAGCTGTCTCTACAGCCCAGGACCACGTGTCTCATGGGCCAGGCCCTCCTGCACTGGTTTATCTTCATCTTGATTTGTCCCTCACAGACCAACCTGGTATCAGGAGCTACTTTATGGGGACTCATTTCTCAGGTGATTTTAGGCTGTGTCAAGTTGTAGAATGGCTAAAAATAAAATTAGCTGACAATGAATAGAAAATGGAAATTGAATACATATCTTCAATTATGTGGACGGAACCAGCATCTTGTGCATGCTAGTCAGCTACTATATACCACTATAGCATTACTATAGTATTATAGTATACTATAACTATAGAATAGTGTTATAGTGTACGATACCACTATAGTATCATAGGAGTATGAAGTCTGCTTTACTAAACCTGGCCAGTGCTAATTTTCTCTCTTATCTATACCACTATAGTAGCTGCCTAGTAGCTTAGTATAGTAGCTTGCTACGTTAAGACAAGGTTTCTCTAAATTGTCCAGGTGGGCCTTTCCATCTTCCCGGCTCAACCTTCTGAGTAGCTGAGATTACAGCACTATGCCACCTGCAAGGAAAAAGCCAGGAATAAAAATAAAAAGGAAACTTATATGAAGCACTATTTTTCAAAACAACATTTAAAAGTGCACTGCAGGAAATGTGCTAAAGGAACCATGTCAACAGAGGCCAACAGGCATAAAATGATGCAATAAAATGGTCGGTTGAATGAAACTGGTTAAGTTGATTTTGTTTCTCATAAAATTTATGAACTGTAACAAAGCTTAGAGATAGGCTTGAAGCAAAATATATATATAACAAGTTTATATTCTGGAGCTATCAGGCACAGCTTAGTAATAACTCAAAGATAAAAACTGAAAGGCACTGAGCATGCTTTCCTGTACCTCTGACCTAGAGAACACTGGATTTCCGCCCAAGGCCTGAACCTTGCTTAACAGTTAATGCACCCACAACCCAGCACTGAAGCAATGAACAATATGGAAAGAAAATAGGAAGAATCTGGTTTTCCTGCTTTATCTGGTTTTTCTTTTTTCTTTTTAAAATAAAGTCGAGAGAGTGTAACATTAACAGTAGCTACCGCAATGATTTCCTTCTTGTATGTGAACCGGTGACAATTCTAGGTGTGGCATGGCTTAGCAACCTAGTGTTTCTCCTTGGAATAAAACTGCAAAGTCGCTAGGGTGTGGGGTTAGACTGGGGACATTTCATCATGAAAGACTTAAGTCCATAAACTTGTTTCTTCAGCATAACCTTTGAGCTCCATCTTGGGGTTATCAACAACTTACTGATTTCTTATAGTTAGTATTTATGGTATCTTTCAGACACATGGAAGGATCAAAAGTTACTACATACCCATTAAACCCTAGCTAGTATGTAAATACACAAATGGCTTATGTGCCCCTCCCTGGCTGCATCTCCCTTCCCATCCCATAGAGGGAGCAATTCCTTTGAACTTAATGTTTCTAGTACCTGCATTATCCCGTTTTCATAGGGTCTTAATCCATTTCTGTTGTTGTAAGAGTGTACATGAGAATAGGAATTATTTATTTACTCTGTAGTGCTGGGAAGGCAGTTGCTCTATGTCTAAATTCAATCCCTGTCCTTTCCCCTGCTTTTTATTTTGAAACAGAGTCAGTGAGTTTCCTAGGCAGGCCTTGAACTCACTCTGTAGCCCAGGCAGGGCTTGAACTGGTGATCTTTTTGCTTTAGTTTCCCAAGCAGCTGGGGATTATGAAGTCTACTTTACCAACCCTGGCCAATGTTAAGTAATTCATAAAGATGCTTATTTCACCCATTTGTCTGGCAGCTCAGAAGTCTAAGAGCCCATTGCTGGCATCTGGTTTTGGTGAGAACCTCAGAGCAGAAAGGCCAGCAGATGTATGAAGAAAAGAGAAACAGCAGGCCAAACTAGAGATGGCTAACTCCTCCCTACACCAAAAGCATCTGTGAGGATGATGACTCAGACACTTCCCAGTAGACCCACCTTCCAGCATGGCTGTGTTGAGGGTTCCAACACACATTGTAAGGGACCACATTCAAACAGTAGCAGATGTTCAGGTTACTTAACTTTTCAGGGTATGAATAATGTACTCTGAAAGTATGTTTGTCACGTATGTGAGACTTTCTATGTATAAGACAGGTGTGGAGGAGAGGGGGAATATTACCAGTTTTATCAGAAGTTGTCAAGTTATTCTCCAAAGCCATAAGAACTTCATGTCATCATTATATGAGAACTGCCATATTCTCGATCAGTTGGAAACTTGGTGCCTTTTTTTTTTTTTGTCACCACCCTAGCCGGGCTCATTCACGGGTCTGTGATCAGTGTCACCTAGATTATTCTTACATTGACAATTGACATGCTGGGCATTTGGCATACCTGCCACTGAAACAGGCGTCTCTCCCCGTCCAGACACCTTGTTTCTTCATAGGTAGAATGGCACAAGACCCGTTGTGTAAGCTTTTGTATGTTTGGTAATGTCCCATGAGACACAAGTTCCATGGCTGAACTTAGAACCAACTGAGTTAAATTACATTATGAGGAAATGGAGAGGTGACGGACTGGTCTTTTATAATAGTCCACTTGTCATAATAGTTGTACAAGTACCATTTGTAACAGCTCGTTCTTATTCCTTTAGATACATCGTATCACTTTAGATACATACTGAGTGCATATGTGTATTACATTTCTGTTGCTGTATCTGATAAGATTCTGTAACAAAAAGTGACTTCAAAAAGAAAAAGCGTTTCCAGTTCCAGAGGGCTAGAGGCCGACGTGGCAGGGTAGCAGGACCAGGAAGCTGGCTCATCACATTTCAAACAACATGGCAAGGGGATATGGGGGGGGGAAGGGGAGGGGTTATCGTATGCAGGAAATGGGAGGGGTATTAGCCCTTCAAGCCATCCCCAGTGACATAATCTTTCTGGAAAGACTCCACCTCCTAAAAGTACCATAACCTCCCCAAATAGTACCACCAACAGGAGCCTTTGAGGTACACTTCTAATTAAAATCATCATCCTCGTCGATATATATACATATACATATACATATACATATATTCTATTATTTTCCTCATCTAATACTTATACCATTTTGTCTACTTTGACAATGTATTTATAGTTTTGTTTGTTGTGTTAAGACAAGATTTCTGCCGGGCGGTGGTGGCGCATGCCTTTAATCCCAGCACTTGGGAGGCAGAGGCAGGTAGATTTCTGAGTTCAAGGCTAGCCTGGTCTACAGAGTGAGTTCCAGGACAGCCAGGACTACACAGAGAAACCCTGTCTCGAAAAATCAAAAAAAAAAAAAAAAAAAAAAAAGACAAAGACAAGATTTCTCTATGTAGCTGAGGTGGGCCTGGAATTTGCAATCCTTCTGACTTAGTCTCCCGGATGCTGGGATCTAAGCCAACACGTGTGGCTTCTGCTTTATTTGTGTGTGTGTGTGTGTGTGTGTGTGTGTGTGTGTGTGTGTGTGTGTCAGTATCTGTGTGTTATGCACATATTTGTGTGGATGTTCAGTTGTGTGTTGAGGTAGATGTTGAATGTCTTTTCTCAACTATTCCCCACCTTGTGTTTGGAGATATGGTCTCCCTCTGAACCTGGAGCTCATCAGTTGGGCTAGTTCAGGTGCATCCTTCCTTTCTCCCTGGCATTGGGATTACAGCCACTGACCACTGCACCCACAGTCACTGGAGAGCTGAACTCAGGTCCTCGTGATTATGTGACAGGCACTTGGCAGACCATCTTCTCTATTAGTTTTAAGGAAATAGAGAGGAAAGAAGAACCTATAGACTAAAGACACATAAAACATCTCCTTTTTTCAAATCACTAAATTTTAAAAACCGAAATTAACGTACAGTGGGTGACAAAACAATTTATAAAAATACAGAAGTGGTGCTTTTAAAAGCCAGGATTGGGGCTAGAGAGATGGCTCAGTGGTTAAAAGTACTGACTTCTCTTCCAGAGATCCTGAGTTCAATTCCCAGCAACTACACAGTGGCTCACAACCATCTGTAATGGGATCTGATGCCCTCTTCTGGTGTGTCTGAAGAGAACAACAGTGTACATATACATAAAATATACATAAAATAAATCTTGAAAAAAAAGCCATGGCTACAATTGTGTGAGCATTTATGGGTAAGGTTTGTCAGATTTAGCAAAGCAAAATCAAAGCCTGGACTTTAGCTTTTGATTAGCAGTGGGGAAAGTTTAGTATTAAGATGCTCTTAACATTTGTTATGTGAAATTCAGTCCTAACTGGGCTTCCTATATCTGGCAAAACCATGATTTTATTCCTTATAACTGAAGAGGTTGCCAGGCAGAGTGTTGTGGGCAAAGTGGGCGGTACCGGGAAGTACCATCCTGCTGCTGTACCACGTGGTACCTAGAGTCAGCACTGTGGCCTTGCCACAGCAAGGTAATCCTGCAGAAGGAATACGTGTCCATGAGAGAGAAGGCTCTGAGTCTTAGTGAGAAAAAAAGTTCTACTATATCCTGGGACGGTCCCAGTAGCATCTGGATGCTAGGGTGCTTTGTGGAATCCCTCCGGAAATAGTCTGGTCCTATTTTGATATTGGATGAGGCTTTGTTGGTAGGGCAGGGGATGGCGGGACCATGACAAGCTGGTGGTAGTGCTTGTTTCATAGCTATTATTTCTGTGATTCTCGCCTTATCCTAGTTTTTTTTCTTTATCTGAATTTTGAGGGGGGG
>NW_021620506.1:1158496-1179430 GCF_004785775.1 Grammomys surdaster | reverse complement strand
GGGGGAGGTGGACAGGGAGACGGAGGAGGAGGAGGAGGAGGGAGAGGGGGAGAGGGAGACTGAGGGAGAGGGAGGAGGTTTGTTTTTTGTTTTTCCACACAGGCCTTACTGTGTGGGTGAATCTTTGGAGCACTCAATTGACCTTTGTTTCCCTGCATCTCCTGTGCCGGCCTTGGGTTAGCAAGTTAGCTGACTTATTTTTAACTATTTGTATTCCTGTTATAATATTTAACTGACTTAAAAAATACCTTTTCGGGCTGGAGAGATGGCTCAGCGGTTAAGAGCACTGACTGCTCTTCCAGAGGTCCTGAGTTCAAATCCCAGCAACCACATGGTGGCTCACAACCATCCGTAATGAGATCTGATGCCCTCTTCTGGTGTGTCTGAAGCCAGCTACAGTGTACTCATCAATAAAATAAATAAATATTTAAAAAAAAAATACCTTTTCACTAACTGGAACTCATGGCAATTGTACTGCCTCAGCCTACCAATTGCTGGGGACGTTTTCTAAAAACTCATCATTTTAGCTAAAATGCTTCGTTATTCTCCCTTTTCTGTACTTACTATTTCCTCTTTATTATTGCTTATTTTTACATTTCTCCATTTTCTCCACAATCAGGTTAACTGATTATGTTCAGTTTCCTTTCCCTCACTCTTGGGACCTCTGGCTGTTTTCCTCAGGCCTGCATTGCCAAATTTACAATGTTTTCATGCTATTTTATAAACAGAATCCTTGTGTTTATTTTATATCTGACGCTCCTGCCATAGTGTTTCCATCCACTTCCTGCTCAGCAGAACTTAAGTTGCAATGCATTTTTTTTGTAAGAAAGGCTGATTAAACCGACGAGACTAATACTTTTATGTTTCAACCAAATCTTAGCATCCTATAACAGTTCTAAGTCATATTTTCTGTTTTAGAGATGATTCCGTAGACTTTTGCTAATATTGATGTTTCTGTGATAAGGTATGAGAACAGCCTGACTTTTTGTCCTTAGAAATGCCTTTTGCAGGCCTGGTGAGACAGCTCGGTGGTTAAGAGCACTTACTGCTCTTCCAGAGGACTTGGGTTTTCTTCTTAGCACCCATATGGTGACTTATGACCATCTGTAAGTCCAGTCCTTGCATGATCTGACGCCCTCTTCTGGCCACCCTGGAAACTGCACACATGTGGTGCATAGACATACATGCAGACAAAATAACCATACACGTAAAATTAAATCAATCTTTGTAAAAAATTGTCTCTAGCCAGGTGTAGTGATACAAGCCTGTAATCCTAGCACTTGGGAGGCTGAGGCAAGAGGTGTAAGAGTTTGAGGCCAGCCTTGACTACATAGAGACACCATGTCTCACAAACCAAACCAACCCAAAATGCCTTTGATCTTTTATTTGGCCCCCAAATGATTCTTTTTCTCTGGGAGGGAGACCTTTCCCAGACATTGTCTGCCTTTCTTTCTTTTTCCTTTCTTTCTTTTGTTTTCTTTTTTCTTTTCTTTTCTTTCTTTTTTTTTTTTTTTTTGCTTGTGCTCCTGGAGAACATTTTTCAATTATATCCTTAAATATTTTTTCCTGATCTCTTATACAGTATTTATTGTATTAAAAATTGTCTAGGTACCCACTCTACAGCTTAAAATAAGACTCATTTACCATCTGAATGTTTATGTAGGTTGGAGTCTGAGCAGGGCTTAGGACCTGTTTGGATCTCACTCTCCAGGCTGCAGGTGTCAGCCGGAGTTCCAAACTCTTCCATCTGAAGAATGACTTTCCTTGCAGCTTTAGGACTCATGGTGAGTTGCTTACTTAAGACAGCATTTGCCAGCCGGGCGGTGGTGGCACACGCCTTTAATCCCAGCACTTGAGAGGCAGAGACAGGAGGATTTCTGAGTTCGAGGCCAGCCTGGTCTACAGAGTGAGTTCCAGGACAGCCAGGGCTACACAGAGAAACCCTGTCTGGAAAAACCAAAAAAAAAAAAAAAAAAAAAAAAGACAGCATTTACCTTCTTTTAAAGACCTTTAAACTGGGTGCATCTGGGACAGTCTCTTTGGATGAGCAGAATTGACAGGCATAGGACTTCAATTGTGCAGTCAAGTCCCTTAAAGTTTCATTCATTTTGGCTAGAAGCAAAACGTTTCTAATTCTTGAACATTTCTATTGTTTACTTTATTTACAGTGTTATCTAGTTCCTTTGACTGTTTCTATATTTGTCTTAATGTGTGTGGTGGGTGAGGCGGGCAGCACAAGCCACGTGTGGAGGCCAGAGGTAGACATTAGGAGTATCAGGTTTCTGTCTTTATTGCTACCTGTAATCTCTTGCTGAATCAGGAACGTGCCGATTCAGCTAGACTGGCTGGCCGGGACGCACCTGGAATTGGTTTGTCTCCGCCTGTCAATTCTGAGGTTACAGATGTACATCAACAATCTCTTAGGTGGTGCTAGGATACGAACTCAGGTCTTCATGCTTGCACACAGCGCTTTTCCTACCATGCTGTTTTCTAGCCTTATTTTTTTTCCCTACTTTTAAAATTAGGTTACATTTCCTTTCTGTTCCCCTTCCTCTCTATTTTCCTTCCCTTCTCTTTTCTTCCTCAGTCTCTTCTTCCTTCCCTTCCTTTTCTTCCCTTTAATGCTTTCATCTCTTGTCTATTTTGTGCTTTTTTTAAAAATATAAACCGAGAAATTGTTGTTTTGTCTTCTTTCGTTGTTACTTTGTCTTTATTCATTGTTACTTTGTCTTTATTCATTGTTACTTTGTCTTCATTATTACTTTGTCTTCATTCATGACAGTGTTTAATTACAGTCCTTATGTGCTTAGGGAAATTTTCTGATGAGTAATCTTCAATTTCTTACAGTGTTTTTCAAAATATCTTTGGCTTTTTGTTTACTCTCAGAGTAAGTGAGCCCCCGCTGTGCTGTTTGGGTTTGTTTGGTGGAGTTTATGTGGGAGGTAGACAAGGCTGTGTTGATAATTACCTTCTCTCAGTGCTTTGAAGATGTCTCACTTCTTTCTTTGATATTGATCACGGAAAAAAAATCACTGTATCTTTTTTTTTTTTTTTCAAATTAAAAGATGATATGAGGTGGGGGTAGCCCATGCCAGGCACATGTGTGGTTGTTTTGAGAACAGCCCCCTGAGGTTGGTCCTCTCCTTCCACCTTTAATGGAGATTTGTGAAGTGACCTTGAGTTGCTATAGCTTTCCCCAATTGAGCTATGTGGATGATGCCAAATAACTGTATCCATAAAGATCATTGTTTTCCTCACGGTTGCTTCTCTGTTTCTTTCTTAAAATCTTTAGAGATCCATAGTTTCACAAGTCTAGCTGTAGTGTTCTCCTTAAGCTGAATTTATTATTTTGCACTTCATTATCAAACTTGAGGCTATCATTCCTGTGTATATGACTTTCTGTATTTACTGCTTCTTAGGAGTATTGTGGGACGTCATATGGACTGTCCCTGTCTATCCTTATTCTTTGTTTCTGTCATCCTTGTGCTATATATTTTTTAATTTAAAGATTTATTTTTCAATATGTGAAAATATTTTTTATGTGTATAGGTGTTTTGCCTGAATGTATGTGTACTTCATGCATGCAGTACCCAAGGAGGCCAGAAGAGGACATCAGGTTCTCTGAAACTGGAGGTTAGCAGCCACGTGGATGCTGGGAGCCAAGCCCAAGTCCTCTGAAAGAGCAACAAGTGTTCTTGTTGGCCACTGAGTGCCTCTTCAGCCCCTTGTGCTGTTTTAAGCATTACTTGTTAGCAGGTGTAATTCTCATATTTTAAGGACCTCTCCATGGGACTTTACTTACCAGTATCTTACTCTCTGGTGCACTCTAGAACCCACTGGTCCTACTTTAGCTATCATTAATGAACTTGACCATTTTCACTTGAATTACAGTCATCTGAATTCGTTGGTCCCCATTTTGCTGTTTTTTTTTTAACTTGTGAGTAATAATTTCTTCATGTGTTTTATAATTTTGAACATTTTGTTGGCTCTAGTTGTGGGGCTGTCCTGGGTGGCCTGGGTCAAGAGTTCCTATAGAGGGGATGTGGACTGGCTTTTCCAGGCACCTCAGAACCACAAACATCTTCATCACTTGGTGTTGCTGTAAATCTCCAACCCAAATAGGACCGGTCAAAGAAAACACAACTCAATAATTATGAATATATTCTGCAAGCCTAGATTGGGCAGATTCACCACTTCACTACTCTATTCCCCAGCTATGAGACCCTTATAACTTGCAGGTTTTCCAGACCCTGCATTTGTCCTTCTACTTCCTGCTTCCTCGTCATCCTCGTAGTCTTTTCTCTCCTCTTTCTCTCCTCCTACTCTCTTCCCACCAACCTTTATTTCTCCACTTCCCCTTCTCTGCCCAATCACTGGCTCCAGCCTTTATTTTATAAATTAAGGTGGGCAGAAGGTTCACTAGAAGTCACCTGTGTAATGATTCACTCCTCCTCTGCAGCCCTTCCCAGGAAAGGGAAATTAACATCAAAATAAAAGGGTGGGGCTATCCACAACAACTTGGTACTCCCTTACCCTGTTACCTGGGTCATGTATACTGTAAGAATTTGAATTCCAAACTCAATGTGTAGGACTTTCGGTCTTGGTTTGAATTTAAGATTAAAAGAATCCCACTGTCCCAGGACACATCCTGGGAGGGGCACATTCCTTAGTCAGAGGACACTTGCTGGATTAACATTCAGAGGAAGAAGGGAGAGGCTGATTAACATCCCTCAGACCACAGGGGAGAGAACCCACCTGCGGGTGAGGAAGGCCCAGAGCACACAGACACATTCCAGGAGAACCAAGATGAGAAGTAATCAGGAAGCTGGGCCCTTAATGTGAAGACACTCATTGTCATAATCTGAGTCACCTAGAGACCAGCCTTTGTGGTTTCCCCTCGTGAACTCTGTATAAGAACTGCTCCCAGCTCTTGTTCGGGCCTCTCTTGCCTGTATGCAAGAGAGTCCTAGTGCACGGGTGTCATTAAACCTCATGTTATTGCAGTCCCGACCGTTTGTGTTTCTGTGAGAGCTCGTCCCCTGGTTTTGGATCTTAGGTCCAACAAATGTAAACAGTAGCTTCGGTTATAACATCTCTAGAGTGTGGTGCCAATAGCCCAACTTTGTTATGGCACATGGGCAGGCTGCCGAGAGACCGAAGACAATACTCAAACACAAGGTTCACTGAGACTTATTAGCAAGGAGAGTCCAGTGATGATGGGTGATCTTCCCAGAAGGCCCAGTGCTGGCAGACTGGAAGCCACCAGCACGCATCCCCTCTACAGTGCTTCCTCACGCCACTCACACCGTGAAGGGGCTATAGGTTTGCTGACTAAGCATTGGTCTGCCTTGGTAGATGTCCTTGTTTCCTGTGTGGTCGGCATCCCAAGGCCAAGCTGCCTTTAGAGGACACATAGGTAAAGGAGTGCCCCTGCTTCTCACAGATGACAGCCCTAGTCTGTGGGTTCCCAGCATGCCTGCCAGTGTTCTTACCGAAAGCACTTACCAGGGCATTCTGATCCTGTCTCTTCCTCATTATCCATGTTAGGGTCAGAGATGGGTTAATTCTGAGGGATCAAATTGGGATTGCTATCCCCTTCTTTTGGGGTAGGGTAGTGGGGTGCTGATGGTGTTTATTTTCCTACTCAGAGTCTAGCATGAAATAAAAAAGAGTTTCCAGGTTCAGGCAGTTACGTTTCCAGACAGGCAGGTGTTTGTTTTCCATCTTTTCAGGGAATGAACAATTCCTCAAGTCTTCTTAGCTGTGTGCACAGAGCTCACTACCATCCAGTATTCTTTTCTTAGACTGACTCTCACTGTTACAAAATCAGACTTCTTAGATACCAAGATGGGGAAATGTCCCAGTCTTCCCTCACCATCCTGGTTTCTAATTTCTGACTTATTTTATATTTCACCACTTTATTTAAGAGAATCTTTCGGCTCATAGTAAAATGGAACAGAAAAACAGTTAACCTGCACCCACTGTCCTGATTCATGTACACTCTGTGTCATCATGAGCATCCCAGACCAGTGTGTGTGCACTGGGTACAACTGATGAGCCTGCGTCGGCCCATCATCCTCCAGAGGCTGTAGTTACATTACGTAAAGTACATTAGGATGTACTCTACCTGTAGTATCTGCAGACCCCTTTTTGTAACAGATGCCGTGGTTATAGATAGTCGTTCACTCTACAGGAAAGAAAAGGCTATGGAAGTCCAGCAGTCCGCCAGACCTGGGTACGCAGCGCAGAGAGTGAAGCTACTCCTGAGGCCGAGCAGTTGTCCAGTGAGAGATCCTGGGTGCCAATCTCTGCTGTAATCTACAGGTGACAGGGCTGACTTGTCACCAGAAGGCAGGGCCACTGACTGCTGTGTGGGCTCCCTGCTGTCTAAACGCAGCTATTGGGCACTCAGTTCTCTCTGTCCAGCTGTGCAGTACTTACTTTTCTGTCGCTGTGATTAAAACAAACAAACAAACAAACAAACAAATACCAAAGTGACTAATAGAAAAGTTACTTTGGCTCCTAGTTTTAAAGAGTTAGAGTCCATGATGATGGGATGGTGGGGAAGCATACATCTGGAGCAGGAAGGCGCTCACTCCAGTCTTAACCACAAAGACAAAGCAGAGGAGGCAAACAGGAAGTGGTGGGGGATGATGAACTCCCAAAGGTGCGCTCCCTAAATGACATATTTCCTTCATCAAGGTTGCACCCCTCTCCAAACAGCGACACCAACTGGGAAACAAGTGTTCAAATATCCAAGCCGAGTTCTCAGCCGTGGCTTTAAGTGCCATGGTCTTCCTCTCCTCTTGTGAGGCATCCAGTGTGTGTGTTTACATCCTTTAATTGCCCCACGGTCTGCGATTTGCTATTTTCCCTCTGAGGTTTGGTTGTTGTTTGTTTTGAGATAGTCTTGCTGTGTGGCTTCTGTTTGCCTTATTCTGACAAGCCTCCCTTTCTTGGCTTCTTGAGTCCGTTTATTTGAAATTTCTATAGCCAGACAATGGTGAGAGATTCTCTCCTCAGCCACGTCTGTTTTACTAAGACCATTGAAGGGATTCTTCATTTCTGTTACAGTAGGGGTTTTTGTTTTTGTTTTAATTTCATCACTTTTTAAACACATTATTAGAATTTCCCTCTTTTGCTTGCTTATGTTACCTATAACATAATGGGTATGTTTCCTCAGTGTCTGTTCTCCGCCCCCCCCCCAAGTATGGCTGTCATAGTTATTATAAGTGCTATTCTGATATTTGTTGTCTCTTCGATCTTTGGTTTGACTTGTTAGTATCCCTGTAATTTGTTGTTGTTGTTGTTGTTGTTGTTGTTGAAAGAGGACATTGTGTTCTGGTAAAGCAAGCGGGCTCAGTGACCTGGCTTAGCAAGGAGGTGACGTGATGGGGAGCCCCAGAGAAGGCCACTTAGATGCTCTATTGCGAGCAGACTGGGCTCCGCTCAGGTATTTGGGACCCAACTGTAGTGCCACGTGTTTGGAGTACTGGGTTTTTTAAGGCAAAGGCCAAGGCTAATCTCCCTCTCAGCAGTTGCAGGGGGAGGTCGTGTCCCAGGAAACAGTTTGACAGAAGATAAGATAAATGGTTAGCTGGAGGGGGGGGGTTCCAGAACCTAACAGAAGCTAACAGAAGCTATCTGGGGCATTTTGACCTAGGATTCCTAGAATAGGGTTGGGTCGTTTCCCACAGGGCTTACCTCAAGGAGATCAAATTCTAGTTAATCTAAAGTGGCCACAGCAGGAATACAAGGTGGAAGAGCTTTTGCACTGCCTTGCCCTGTCACATACCAAGATAGGTGCCCTAGAGTTGACAGTAACACCTTGGACCGTCTTTTATCCTTGTGCCTTTGACCTTGAACTGAAGGCTTCATCTGTGCATAGGGTTCTCTCTCCAGATGAGGTGAGACGGTCAGAAGGAGCTACTATGAAGCATTTGCCTCTCCCATGGGAAAGCTAGAGAGGGCTGACGTTAGGTTGTCTCTTCTTCCAAGTCAGTTAAGTGAGTTCCTACCAGGATGGGCCTGCTAGGTCTCTGGGAGGAGCCTAGTGGGATCACCTGTGACCTGACATCCAGATCAGCTGCATCAGTGCACTGGACACGGAGCGCTCTCCGTCAGTGCTTTATCTTCAGGTTACAGATGACGGAATGAAAGCTTGGTTTTATAATCTTATCGTATCACAAGGATCAGATCTGGTTTTAAACTCCCGTATATTGAAACTTGAAAGCACATTTTATTTACGACCATGGATGTTTTTGCTCCAGCACACTCAGACTTCATTTGAATGACTTCCTAAGATAAAGTCTCAGAGCAAACTGTGACTCAGAATACAAATTCTTACACTTGTTCATGCCACTAGGATAGCACCATTATTTCTTTACTTTCTTGCCTTTATTTTTTTCTAAACTTAAAATTTAAGAAGGCACTACTTTGACTTTCTGTTTTGTAGGTGAGTTCAAAGGCTTTTGAAATGTTCATGATTCACTTTCTTGTTAAAATCTGTTCTCATTACTGTCTGTTTAAATGCTGTCGTGTTTTTTTTTTTTTTAATTCTTTTGGTTTTTCGATACAGAGTCTCTCTACATAGCCCTAGCTGTCCTGGAACTCACGTTGTTCACCAGGCTGGCCTCGGAATTCACAGAGATCCACCTGCCTCTCTTGCTGTTGGAACTAAAGGCGTGTACCTTAAGTGCTGTCTTGATGTCTGTATTTTGCATATAGATTTTGTCATTCTGTCCTTCCATCATTTTAACTGCTTCAACTCTTAAACATTGGTTCCAAATATCTAATGCCCAATTCCAGTTTATGATCTATTAACTCCGAATTAGGAGTGGTTTGTTTGTACAGGTCACCAGGTGTTTACTTATTTCCAAATTGTTATTTAGTCATCCTGGGTTTGCTTATTCAGGCGACCTTTCCACCACTTTTGGAGCTCGGCATAAAAAGACAGTGAGCTTTTTCAAAGCCAGATGTGGGTGAAATCCTGCCCATGGCTTAAGTTTCTTTCTAGCTAAAGGGCAATCTCTCCCAACCAGGGAACTGGAATGCCTGGCTCAGCTTGGTAGTAATGCTAAGCAGTGCAGAGCCTACAGCTTTCATGGGAGAGACCAAAACCTCCCTTCCCAGCCATGTCTCCAGTGCTCTCAGCATACCCAGGTCTGGAGGACCTGACCCCTCAAGCTTGGTAAAGCAGCAGGATTTGGGAGGACCAGCCACATGCTAAGACTCTGGGAAGCACAGAACAGTGGGACTTATACTGGGATTAGGATGCAGCTATAGGAGAGCTGGGACCTTTGCTACAGAAAAAGAAGCTACCCACAGAATTCCTGACTTAACCACATCAGACCAGCTAGAAATGCTAGTGCCTCTTAGGCTGAGGTGCAGATACCACGTGCTTCTCACTGCTTTGTCCTGCTGACCAGATAAATAGGCCTGGGCAGGGGCCCTGCCATTTTTGTCAGGCTCTGCCCTCTGAACACTACTAGCCTCTTCCAAGGTGGTATGCTTATGTCCTGCACAATGCTGTATCACGTGCCTCTTCCTCCTGATCTAGGAGCTGACCACATCAGGATCCTTGAGCTTGTCTGTTCTCTCTTGCTAAACCTAGTTACCTTTTCCAATATGTCCCCCTTAGCTTTTCAATGGAGAAGTTGGGGCCTTTGCATGTGGCCCATTAGCCTCTTGCTTTGGGTTTGTTGTTTCGTTTCTTCCACACTCCCTGCCATCGCTCTGGCAGTGTTTCTTAAAGACCATCCTGTGAAGGACATCGTGTGGATGTGAGGGACAGGATTCTTTGGCCCTGTCCCCTACTGCCTGCTTCTGCGTCTTCATCCGTCACTCCTGAGGATCGGCAGGCGGGAGCACAGGTGTCTGACTGGTGCAGACGTTTGGTTCTACCTGACAGATCTAGAGAAGTTGTGCCCATTGTTCATCTAGGGATCGGTGCCCACCATGCATTTACTAGGAAAGGTCGGCCTGCGTGTTGTCTGTCTTCTGAGTTCATCTTCCCAGATAAGGTTGACGGGGCTTTAAGCCCATTGTGTTGGTCTTTCAGAGGGTGGTTCTTATGACTTAATTAGTTCAACCGGAAAATGGAGGGGAAATTTCCACACACGCGCCCAAACAATTCCCTACTGACACCTATTGAGGCTCACGTCAAATAATTTTATTTAAAATGAATTCTCAGTATTGCCCAGGTTGGTCTTGAATGAGGTTACCCTCTTGCCCAGCCTCCTGAATGGTTGGGACTGTAACACTCTTCCTGGCATGTCGGTGGATGTGATGATGGCTCTTGGAAGCTTCGAGCTTTACAGGAGAGTAAACTACCTGGAGGAGCTGCACTGTGGACTCTCCACTGCTCGGCCACGGTCAGCGTTGGCCTTTCTCCTCATGCTTTCCTGTGAACTTTGATGTACACGTGAAAAAGTACGTTATGCTTTGTAGAATAAGGCTGGGCAATTTCCCTGAGAATTCAGTATGCTCTGCTGCCCTGTTTGGTTTGTTTTTGATCAGGGACTCTGGAGGGAAACAGTAACGTTGGTTGGCTAAGGTGTTCCTGGCTTGGCTAAGGTGAGCAGCCAGTCTGTTAACCGGCTGGCCTTGTTTCATGCCTGTGGCTGATAAGAAGACACCCTGACCCAAAGAAACTTCAGGCAGGAAGGGGTATATTGGCTTACAGTTCCAGGTCACAGTTGGTTATAGCCCACAGGTAAGGCAGGAGCATCACACATACCCACAGTCTAGAGCAGAGAGAGAAGTGCGTGGACCCTCTCTAGTGAGACTGCTGCTAGCTCCTGCTGGCTTAGACTGTTGATGGCCTTGCCTATAACACATGCACACGATGGGCTGGAGCTGCCTGCATCCATCAGCAGCACACACATACCCACAGGCCAGCCCAGGTAATCCCTCAGTGACCTCTCTTCCTAGGAGGTGCTAGGTGTGTCCCAGCACATCAGCCAAATGTTGCCAAACTGTTGGCAGGAAGTTCTCATCACTGAAAACACTTTGAAATCTATCCACACTCTATCAGGCCTAAGGAAAAGCACCTGAGAAATAAAGGTGATGCTTTTGGGTCCTGGCATAGAAAAAAAATCTTAAAACAGTCAAATGGTCCAGTATTTTTCATCATGAAGTAGATTAGAAGTGGAAAGGAAAGGGGGAAAACAAAACCGGTGGCTACTGCCTGAGTCAAACACCCACTGGTGTTATTCTCAATTTGTCCACCAGGTGGCAGTCACACCTGCAAAATCAGTCAGCTGGGTTTTTTGCCCATACAGTGGTACACACAGACGCTCCTTACCTCAAACCCTGTGGCACCACAGGAAGATACTGTAGTGAGCCTGAACGTAGGGCCCTGCACATGCTGCTCAATGCTGTATTACAGAACTACACCCTTAGTCTGGGAGGTTTTATTCTATTTAAATTATGAAGGCATTCCCCATTTGAGAGAAAGATAGACAACATTTAGGTTAATGTCACGATTGCTGGATTTCTCTTTTAGCTTAAATTGTTCTAGTTAGTAAAGCAGAACTTGGCCCCTGTCCAAGCACAGTGCAGAGTTATCTCTGCCTGTCATCGTTAAAGGGTTTGCCAACACACCTTGGAGGACTGGATCCTTTATGTTCCTTGTGAGTTCCACCGTGAATTCTCATCCACACTGATTGTCACAGTGTTTACTTACACATGACCTTTTCAGCTGGCTTTCAGGCTGCCATCCAGACAACTCAACAATGGCTGTCTCACAATAGAAAGGGCAAGAATCAGGTCCCAAGAGGCTGGATGTCTCTGCAGTCCCAGTCTGAGGCTGGGCTCCTAGAGGATTCCTGGAGTGTCACTGATTTTCAGTTTATAATGTCCTGAAGAAGTTGGATTTAACACCATCAGCCAGTTAGAGTGAGGTCCCTTGGGGAAACGGCAAAGTTTCCATGTCCGTGTATGAGGGCTGCCACCAGAAGGTGGGGCCCAGATACAGGGTCAGTCTTCCAGCTTCAAATCTAAGAGAATCCCTCGGAGGAAGGAGTGTCTAGCAGCTTGGGTTTTAGCTGATTCCAGATGTAGTCAAGTTGACAACCCAAATTAGTCATAACAAGTCCACCTCTTGTCAACCTGACACACAATGATATTTCTTTATGTCATGATTCATTTCAAATGGAAACAGTAACTGGTCATAATTCTGCCTAACACCTCTAATGAGATGTGGGTAGAGGACTTGAGGCCAGTGACTAGACACTGCTCGTCTTCCTGTAATCCCATGCCACCATGTCCCACCTGCCCCCTGTGCTCCAGCCACACAGCTCCTCTGGCCTTGTCTTGAATGGAGAGGCATGCTCTTGCCTCAGGCTCTCAGTGCGGATGCTCCTGCTCTTCCTCCTCCTCCTGATCCCACCTCTGGTCAAGTCTCTGCACAGCATCCCTTTGCACTGACTCTCTCCTTCCCCAGACTGTTGAAATGGTACCGACTCCCAGTGCCTGCTTCTCCTTTGCACTTGTTGCTGTCTGCCAGACCGATTGTTCTGTGTCCATCCTCCTGTGCACTGGGGAGGAGCTCCAAGAGATCCTGTTTGCTCACTGGTGCATTTCAGGTGTGTGCCTGAGTCTGGCTCAGTTAGCGAGTATACGGATGTCTGATGTGAGTGTCTTCCTGGAAGTGGGGTACCTCGGGGCCTGTCTCAGAGCAGAGCACACCCCCAGAAGGCAGATACCTTGTTTCTACAGCTGGTATTGGCCCAGGTCCTGCTTCAGTCTCTCGTGTCCCTTCAGTAAAGGACTATGTTACCACCATATTGGGTCAGACACTTACGTAGGGTCAAGGTCCTGACCATCTACAAAGATGGGTTACCTTTTGGGTTTCCAAGAACTCTTTGGCCCCAGAGCACCCTTGTTCCAGAGACCCCTGTGTCCCTGTGTTCCTGTACATATGGTCATGAGCCAGCACCTAGAAACTGCCTCATCTAAACATATCTGAAAGTGCTGACCCCACCAGTCCCTCCCTCTTCCTTCCCCTCCTCCCTCCCCTCCTCCTTCCCTCCCTCCTTCACACATGCTGGCTTTCGGCTCCCGTGTAGAGTGACCTTGAACTTCCTTTGGTTTTTGGTGTGGTGTATTCGGATGCATGTGCCCATATGTGTGTCTTGGTGGCCAGAGATCAGCATCTGGAGTCTTCCTCTGTCACTCTCTACTCTCGTCTTTGGTTTGTTGTTGTTGTTTTGTTTTGTTTTGTTTTTGAGACAGGGCTTCTCACTGGACCTGGGTTCAGTGGCTAGACTAGCTGACTGGTGAGTCCTTAAAATCCACCTATCTCCATGCTATACAGTCCGGGGGTTACAGGTGTGCTACCATGCCCAGCTTTCCTGCAAATGCCAGGGATCAGAATTTAGATCTACCTTGCTTACCAAGCCATCAACCCAGACCCACAACCTTGAACCTTGATTCTCCTGCTTCCACTCCTTGGGTGCTGGGATTGTAGCTAAGCACTACCAGACCTGGTTTTTTGTTTTCGTTTGGTTGTTTTTTTTTTTTTTTTTCCAGTGTTAAGGTCAAAGCCAGGGCTCTATGTATGCTATGCTAACACTCTGTCAGCTGAGCTACCTTCCTAGTCCCCAGGCCTGCCCCTTTAAGACCAAGCACCCTCTGCTGCTGCCGAGCCCTTCAGTGTCCTTGCTCAGCCTTGTTAGGTTGTTCCCGAGACTCTCTGTGAGATGCCACGTGTGGAGGGAAGCCAGCTCACAGCCTTAGTGAAAATGTCTCCTGCCTCACTGCTGTCTGGGAAGGGCCGACTCGTGCAGCTATTTTTATTACAGATACTCATTCTCTCCTACCTCGTTAAGCCTGGATCTTTCAAGCTTGGATATCTGGTTAAACGTGTATAGTGTGTAATTATTGATGCACACACGTACGCACGTACGTACACACACACACACAACACACACACACACGGATGATTGCCATTTAGAGCTTTCCTACTGGACTCCTTCTGCAAATAATACAAATTTTACTTTCTGAAAATAGAAAGGAATGCGGTTTCTTGCTGGCTCTGCAGTTTCCTTGTTTTGCTGGATTACATGTTCTTATTAGGTGTTCTGTATCCCAGGGCGTGGCTAAGGCTCCATGATAGAGCCCTAGCCTGGCCTATGTGAGATCCTGAGTCTTAACCCACCCGCGTCCACACATCTTTTATGCAGACACCGTAAATGCCCTTCCTGGGTGCTCACATCTTTTATGCAGACACCATTAATGGCCTTCCTAGCCCAGGAGTCCTGATTTGCTACCACCAAGCCCTGCCTCATGTGTCTCTACCTCAGCTCTTCAAGAAGCCATCAACTTGGACTTTAAAAGTCACTATGACCATGATGTCACCCAAACTACCCCATTATCATCCTTTAAAAGTGGGATGCAAAAGTAGATTTTTTTGAGTCATTTAAAATTACTCGTTGGTGTCTTTAGAGACAAAGTTCCAATAAGAAAGCTTATCAATTATACTTTTGTTTCCATTCCAAAACTCATGACTGCTCGCTTTTCAAAGGCCCCTTGTTCATACTGTAGCACATTGCTTACAGTGTCTGCATGAGTGGCATCAAGCCCTGGCCTTTGTATGGTACATTTATTCCCTAGGGAAACAAGAAGCAGTTTGAGATGAGGGGTGGGAGGGCGAAGGCTTCTCCCAAGGAGCATTTGCTGTGAAGGGTTCTGAATGGGGATCTCGACCTCTATTCTATTGCTGAAATAATTACGGGTTGTTTCTGATACTTTTTAGCTAAATAATACACAGAGCTTGTAGTAGCCTGTGGAGTTTGTTTGGGAATACAAACATAGGTGTCCTGGGTTGAGGTTTGGACAGATGTTATTTTTGGATAGGATGCTATTCTTAAAGAACAGCAGTGGGATCCCTTGGTTTGTCCGTTCCTTTGGTGTTGAACCGGGATTCTTGGGCAGTTGTCAGCCCCTGTCTGTCTCCACAGGGTAGCTGCCTGGCTGTGGTTCACTGCTTGATCAATTTCTGTGCCAGAGGAGGGGCTTTAGTCAGGAGGCCAGGGTGGTTTACAAAATGGCTTTGATCCTAGCCCTGCAAAAACCAGGCTTGGTGGTGCATAGCTGTAATCTCAGTTAGTAACACACACAGTTACGCAAAGTAAATGGTTCTATATCTCTGATGGGGGGGGGGATACAGAAATGTAATTTATTTGTGGCTACTTTCTCATGGTAAGTAGAGACTACTCACTACAAAATTCCAATTTATTTTCTAGAAAATCCCATGTTATCACTGTGAGAAGGATTTTCTTTCCAAACCGGTACGTTCTTAAGCAAGTGATTTGGAGTAGCAGACAAAGCAGAAAACAGTGGCGAGGCTCACTCGGGTTCAAGGTGAAAGCCGTGCTGGACTGACAGGGAGACTTCTTTATGGCTGCCATGTGGGTGACACAGCAGATGCTAGGATTCCAGACCACCCCAAATAAAGACTGAAGAATTTCAGCTAGGAAGCCGCCCTGCGTTCGGGAGCCTCAGGACCATCTCGGCTCTCTTAGAGGGCTGACCTGCAATGCTGAGTAAGAAGTCTTGAGCAAAGCGTCAAATATATCGCAGAATTGTGTCCAAAATTCAGTACAGTTCCTGCTGAGCACAGTGTAGGCGCCTGGCTAGCACAGCAGTGGCGCACTGCAGGCTTCCTGCACGCCGCGTTAGAAAACCGAGGCAAACACCGAGTCTGTTTTGGAAATGTTCTGAAGCCAGTCTGTTAACACAGCTAGCCGTTTGAAATGCAGCTCTACGTGTTTGGAGAGAAACACACGGGCTTTTATTAGGGACATGAAACAAACTCTTTGAGCCCCAGCATCGCTGCGGGCGAGTGTAATTGCCAGGATTAATAAATCACAGCTGCGAAAGTTCAGTCCTTGGCAGCCTTCCTTATTCAGCTCTTCTCTCCTTGCCGTTTCATTTCAGATTAATGGTCTGCATTATGTCTGGAGCCCGCACTGCGCCTGCTCTCTTCTTCCTCGGGTGTTCTGCGCTTGCGTTGTGCGTCTGCTCAGCCTCCCAGGAGCACCGCGAGGCTGAGTACTACGTGGCTGCTGTGTACGAGCATCGGTCAGTCCTGAGCCCAAACCCCCTGGAGCTCCTTAGCCGCCAGCAGGTCCTGGAGCTCATGGAGCAGAACCTCGACGTCTATGAACAGCAAGTGATGGCTGCAGCCCAGAAGGCAAGACCTGGGCTCAGGGCTCACAGAGCCAGCTGCTCTGAGTGAGGAAAAAACCCAGGCTCCCGAGGTCCTCCTGAGAAATCGGGTCAGCTGGCATCTTGCTACTCAGAAGTTAATTGGTGGACCAGCCATACATGGCTGCTTGTTAAATCAGGCCCCACCCGTGGCCTCCAGAACCAGTACTGGAGTGTTAAGCAAAGTGTCCCCATGGAGTGTTTTGCTCAAATTGGAGCAAGCGGTGCCTAGGTCACTGATTCGTGTGCCTGTGCCTGGGAATAGGCACAGTTTACAGCGAATCGTAAACAAGAGCTGGGGTGTGGGGCTGGAGCCATAGCCAAGTGGTCCAGGATGGATGCAGTTTGGGCAGTGGGAATTTTCAAAGCCCGCCCCTGCGGGATTGTGATATTCAGAAAAACAAACAAACAAACAAACAAACAACCTTGAAAAACACTGAGCACAGTGAATTCCGTGCACTGAAAGGCATTCAAAGTTTATGGGAACTTGTAAGAGTCCGCAAAACAAAGGCTGTCTGAGCATTGTCTGCGGTGCACTTAATCCAGATGGGGAGCCCTTAGTCCAGACAGAACGGGACCCCAGCCCTTCCTAAGGGCTTCCTGCTTGACTGTCTTTCCCCTTCTGCCAACCAGGAAGGGTGGGAGTGGAGGATAGACTCCTCTGGGACAGGGCAGGAAGTGCTGCTTTCATAAGAAGCTGTGGGGTTGGGGAGCCTGGGACCTAGGGAGTCTTGGGCTTTATCCCAGTAGGTGGGGCCCGCTAAGCCTGCTGCTTTGGGAAGGCCTACGGTGCTGAATAGCAAGTGAGCCAAACTTCTCTGTTGCTGGTGTAGAAGTGGCCGTGCCAGTAGCCATGCCAGTAGGTCTCCTGACTCCCATCCCCTCATCACATGACCTGAAACGACACAGCTACCACTTCTTGGTGCGTTTTAAAATCCTGAGTTAGTCAGTGAGTATGTCAGTGTATGGCCCAGCACTCCTGATGGATGGCCACCTTCAGTGGCTCAGAGCACACTGTTTCTCAGGTCCACGTGTTCCATTGTGTAACTATGGACTTTTTTTTTTTTTTACCATACTTCTGACCTTGAACTCAGAAAAGAAGCCGAATTCCGTCTTCTGCGTACCTGGAGAAAGTGTTGTTGCCCCAGTCACCCAGGAAGAGCCTTAGCTTCTAGGCCTCTTCAGGCTCTCCAGGCTTCCTGCTTAGAACTGTATCCCACAGTCTGGTTGCTATGTGGCCAGGGTGGGGGGCAAGCTTCTCTCAGCTCTCTTACTCCAGATGTTGTTCCCAGGATACTCCTGGCAATGACATCACACTGCATTTCCAAGGCACTTGTGACTCCTGTTCCTTTACATACAGAGCCGCACGCTGCCCTACTGCGCCTGGGCAGACAGCCTGAGCAAGCCTTCCCACCCGATCTGCTCTGTAGTCAGATCTGCTGTTGTTTTTTTTTCTTTTCGGGATCGTCACTGGCATCCATATAGCATTCATGCATTTGATACTTATCCCAGTTATGTCCCTGCTGAAGTCTGTGTAAAATAAATGCCAGCTGCACCTTCATGTCTCCTACCAGCACTGACCCAGACAAGGGCAGGTCCTGTGGTGTGTAATGGCACAGTGCCACCTCCGTACCCTCAGCTTCTCCTCTTTTGGCCTCTCCATCCGTCCCTGCTTGAAGCTCGCATAGGTGCTTCTGTGAGTCATGCTGGCCGCTCACAGGGTGCTTCTGTGCTGCCAGTGCCTCAGCACCTCTGCTGTGTCTCTGGGTACCAGAGTTTTACATCAGACTCACTTCCCTGGCACAGAAGGAAGGTGATTTATTTAGAGGGTCCATTCCCGGGGTCCATGACCTTCATTCTTCAGGAGTTCTTGATCTCCTGCCAGACCACTGCTGAAGGAACGTAGTCAGTGTGTAGATGTAACTGAAGTGGCAGGCTCCATACGATGCCCTTCAAGGGTTTAGTTTTCCTGAATAGAGGAAAAGCTCTCTCCAAATATAATTTTCAAGAAGTTAAAATCATGACTCATGCAAATTGAGAATGAACATTTTTATTTAACGCATTAGATAATGGTGGGAATTTGAGAAATTGAAAGATTGCCCATCAGCCCAGCAATGGCCGGGGGAATTCATTTGCTAGCTAAAGAACTGGGTCATGTCCCACGAGGCACAGATGTAGTCTTTAGTGTGAAGACCTTTGTTTTCAATTTGGTTTGGAAACAGGGTCTCATCTGTTAGCTAGCCTGGCCTTGAGCTCGGGATTCCCCTGCCTCCACCTCCAGGGTAATCTTCTAAGTAACAATCCAACAGAGGCCCGTCTGTACACAGTCACATCGCCCAACTGAAGCGAGCCTGCTCATCTGGAGCTGTTGATCTGTCTGCTGCATCTTTTTATTACAGAGGTTGGATTCAGATGATCAGTAGAGGAGAAACAGTGGTGTCTTACATATGGGGTGGCCATTGCATATGGTATTTCTGGATGTTCTCTATGAAAAAGACACATGCTACACAACATATCCTCGTGTATACCCAGATACACAAAGGGAAAAGGACGAGCAGAATTTTAACAAGAGCGAGCACCTTTGTATTAGAGGATGTGAGAGAGTGTGTATGGACGCACACACATGTGTAAGGGGGGCACCTTTATATTAGAGGATATGAGAGAGTGTGTATGGACACACACACGTGTGTAAGGTAGGGGGGAGGGAGAGAATTCGGAGCTTTTATAACCAGAATGGGGAAAACCCTAAAGTTGCGCTGCACTGAGGAAGTAGGCGCTATTGTCGATACTGTGCCTTCACTGCCTTCACCCTCTGCATTGGGCCAACGTTCTAGGCTTGACATTTTAATCCACAAAACTGGAGAGCCTCAGGAGAGTGAGATTCTAAGAGAGAGCTGAGGGCAGTCCTATTTGTTTCTTTTTTCTTCCCAGGCTGCTGAAGATGGCCCAGAGAGCCCAGTGTGGGGAGAAGCCTATAGCACAGCCATAGCCCCTAAAGAGACTCTCTTAGTTCAGCACACTTGCGGCTCATCCTTGGCCCCCAGAGTCATGACTGGGACTGCTCAGCGGAATCATCTTTAAACAAATACTGCAGCCAGGACTCACCCACATTCCAGTCAGCCATTTTATGGATGAGGCCCACATCAATGTTTTTCCTGAAGTTCTCCAACTGACTTAGATGTGGGAGAGGGGGTGAAATCCGCTGGACTAAAGATGTCCCATCTGTGAATAGGCCCCGTGTTTTAAGTACTTCACGATGGGCCCTGGCTTCCACTGAACACCAGTGCTAGAGCGCAGCCTAACTGTTCACTTAGCTCTGTGCGCCTTTAGCAATGCCTCCCACTCCTCCGTCCAACCACGCATCCCCATGGCTCTTCCTAGAGGACAAAGAAACATGTGGGGCCATTGTTCTGCACTTGGGCAGTCAGTTGATGACCTGAGAACAAGCCTTTCCATCCGAGCTCAGTCAAGCCATCATCTTTAAAGCCCTGGTAGTCAGTATGCTTATGTTTGGCAGTCAAGGATGGGTACTTTCCTTACCTCATGGCACTCTGTCTTTTTGCTTCCAGGGTGTGCAGATTATAGTGTTCCCAGAAGACGGTATCCACGGATTCAACTTCACAAGAACATCCGTTTACCCGTTCTTGGACTTTATGCCATCTCCCAAGCTGGTCAGGTGGAATCCGTGTCTGGAGCCCTTCCGGTTCAATGACACAGAGGTAAGTGAAGAGTCTGTGCCAAACGGGGCCGAACCAGGTCCGTGGCCAAAAGCCACAGCGTGCTGCCTGAGGTTTGAAGGAGGTTCTGGGATCCAAACCACTAAGCCCAAACTCCCCAGGCTCGGTGCTGATACGGGACATTACGCAGATATGGATCTTTTCATTGGGGAATTACACAAGAGCCACACTAATCGAAACATATTAAGCAAGTCAAGTTTAAAAAAAAAAAAACTCTAAAAGCTCACGATCACCACTGCCTGGCCACACTACAGGACTTCCTGCGATGTTGTGCTGTACCTTTTTTTTTTTTTCTCCCTTTACCAATATCCTGTCTAGTAGGAGACGTGCTACCTTCTTTTTAAGTCTCACTATTTTAATCACCGTTTCAATGACTATCCTGTACGTATATTTTTGTAAGCATGTTCAAGTTTTCCCATAAAACCCTTAACAATGGAATTTCTCAAAGGCTACACACATTTTAGTATATTCTTAAATGCTAAATTTAGAAATTAGAAGGTGTTTATCTCGCTTTATATATCTTCTGCACTAGATTATGAGCCTATTTTTCTGCCCCTTGGGTCAACACAAGATGGAACACTCCCTTGAGCTTCTGCTGTTCCAACAAAGGTGACAAACATTTCACTTTGATTTCTGTCTAGTCATCACTATTGAGTCTAAGCATCGGTCCAGGTGCTTCTTATATTTGTCCTGTGAGTCACCTGTGCATATCCTTTGTATGTTCTCAGAACCTTTTTCTTACTCACTTGTGATAGCTGCTTATATATGAAAAACACAGTGCAGGAACTTTTTTATCAAAAATTTTTATCGAAAATTGAAAGGATTTCCACGGCGCAGCTTGGGACAGATCACAGCAGGCCAAGATGGTTCCACGAGGGGAGGTTTATTAAGAGAGTGGGAGAGCAAGAGGAGAGAGAGAGAGAAGTAGAGAGGAGTAGAGAGGAGTAGAGGCCGGCCATGACCACATGGAGAGAGGGGGAAGAGA
>NW_021620506.1:1149231-1158396 GCF_004785775.1 Grammomys surdaster | reverse complement strand
GAGCATACCTGGCTGTTGCCAGGTGACTCTGGAGGTGGAGTTTAACAGATTGCTAACAAAAATGCTCCCCATAAAAGGCAGGATTTAAACTTATGTATTGCATTTATTACCCACCACAGGTCCTCCAGCGCCTGAGTTGTATGGCCATCAAGGGAGAGATGTTCTTGGTGGCCAATCTTGGAACAAAACAGCCTTGCTTCAGCAGCGACCCTGGGTGCCCACAGGACGGGAGATACCAGTTTAACACGAATGTGGTGTTTAGCGACAATGGAACCCTTGTCGATCGATACCGTAAGCACAACCTGTACTTTGAGGCGGCCTTTGATACCCCTGCTGACGTGGACCTCATCACCTTTGATACGCCTTTTGCTGGCAAGTTCGGCATGTTCACTTGCTTTGATATCCTGTTCTTTGACCCAGCCATCCGACTCATCAGAGACTTTGAGGTGAAGCACATTGTGTACCCCACGGCCTGGATGAACCAGCTGCCGCTCTTGGCAGCCATTGAAATTCAGAAAGCATTCGCAACTGCCTTCGGAGTCAATGTCCTGGCAGCTAACATCCACCACCCGACTCTGGGAATGACCGGCAGTGGCATACACACCCCTCTGAAGTCCTTTTGGTACCATAACATGGACGACCCCAAAGGTCACCTTATAACTGCCCTGGTAGCCACAAACCCACAGGGCCTCACTGGGTCAGGGAATACAACTAGTGAGATGGACCAGTCCCATAGGAAGTTCTTAAAAATCCTATCCGGGGATCCATACTGTGAGAAGGATGCCCAGGAAGTGCACTGTGATGAGGCCACCAAGTGGACCGTGAACGTACCACCTACCTTCCACTCGGAGATGATGTATGACAATTTCACCCTGGTCCCCATCTGGGGAAAGGAAGGCCACCTCCAGGTGTGCTCCAACAGCCTCTGTTGCCACTTACTTTACGAGAGGCCCACCCTGTCCAAAGAGCTATATGCCCTGGGTGTCTTTGATGGACTCCACACTGTGCATGGCACCTATTATATCCAAGCCTGTGCTCTGGTCAAGTGCGGGGGCCTCGGCTTTGATACCTGCGGGCAGGAGATCTCGGAGGCTGAGGGCTTGTTTGACTTTCATTTGTGGGGGAACTTCAGCACTTTGTACATCTTTCCTTTACTTCTCACCTCGGGGATGACTCTGGACACCCCTGACCAGCTTGGGTGGGAGAATGACCACTATTTCTTGAGGAAGAGGGGACTTTCCTCTGGCCTGGTGACAGCAGCTCTCTATGGGCGACTATATGAGAGGAAGTAGGAAAACTGTTGTCAGTGATGGGCTCTGCTGGCTGGCCTGCCACAAATCCATAGCGCTGGGAAAGCCACTCCCAGGGCACTGGATCCCACCCAGGGGAACTGTTAGAAGATGGGAGAGGCAGTTCCTTCTTCCTTTCTACATAATGACTGAGACATTCTCTGGTATTTTCTATTTACATTAGTTTTTTTCAGGTCACACCCTCTTACCACTACACAATTGGTTTTAAACGCTAAACCAAAAAATAAACATCAGTTACTATTTTACAAATCCACAGAATACTGGATTTTTTTTCTTGGTTTTGTCTTGTATTCTTCACTGTTGATCTAGAGACACTGCATCGATATTCCCCAAACCCAAACACTTTCTGTGCTAAGAAACACACTGTCAAAGCAAAGCTGTATAAAGGCCGCTGTGTCCCGATTCCGGTCAACAGGAACTCTGTCCAGATGAGGTGGCAATGCCAGAGCCACCATCAGTGTCAGAAATGTAGTCCTAGGAACAGCTCTTCAAAATAGAAGAGAGGCTTTTCTCGAATCTGCCTTGCTGTCAGTAGTTGGGCGTGTGGGCGGGCCTAGGAATAACTGGAAGGGTGCTGTGTTGGGGAAGGCGGGAGGGGCTGGAAAACGTTGAGCAAGACTAGGAAAACATGAGTAAAAAAATTATTCTGTCTGAGGCGTCTCATCCAGGGATTCCAGAGACTTTAATACATCGGTTTAGCATTGCTCAACTGTGTAGGATACAGTGGCACAGGTTTAGTTAAATTTGTACCAACTAGGTCTCCCCTGTGCAGAGAGGCCCGGTGCCCTGTCGGCTATGGGAGCTGCCTGGTCAGCCCGCTGCGGTCACAGACTTTTGCTTAGCCCAGCAGCACCAGATCTTTTCCAAGGACCCACAAAAGCGCAGGGCTGCTCACAGTAACAGCTCCACACTAGAAACTGACAGACATGGCCAGAACAGTGAAGACATTTCCAGACCACTGGTTTCTAATTTGCATCCAATATTTCAGAGCCATTTAAAGAAGATATTAGTCCTGTGCAGAGTAATTGCTTCCATTATAATTTTTTATAAAGCACAGAATGGATAGTCTTCTGATATTTACCTCGTAATGTTGTTGCTATTTAATGTCTTTAAAAATCTCTGTGTGTGTGTGTGTGTGTGTGTGTACAAGTGTGTGCACGTGCGCACATGCATCATGGAGTATATTTGTGAGAAGGAGGTAGAGGCAGGCAGATTTCTGTTCCAGGACAGCCAGGGATACATAGTGAGTTCCAGTCCGAAAACAGCAACAACAAAATTACTGAACTGTATGAGAGGAAAGCTGAACTCTTCCCATTCTCTGGCAGGGATGTTACTATTCTGGTCCTTGGTGGGGCAACTGAGCATGTACCCTGGATTCCAAAGGACAGCTTTTATAAGTGTGGCCTCAGCACTGGGTTTATACCTTCGGGTGCTGTTTTACCCCTGTGGCAACCACAGGCATCCTGCTAAAAGCAAAACGCACCGGTGGCGCCAGCCTGGGCTGACTCACCACTTGCAAATGCTCAGGATGAGTCAAGTCTTGAGGAAATGGACAACTCAATCCCTCAGGAAGTCCTGGGATTTCTTTGCCCTGGGGATTCCCTTGGGGATGGTGTAGGACCTCTCCCACCAGATGACAGTCCCTGCCTGCCCTCCCAGTGCAGACTTTGCCAGCAGATGGGAGCTGGCAGGATCGATGTGGCTGTCCACGGTCCCCCACAGCGCTTCCCCGCCTTCAAACCTTGAGAGACAGAAAGTCTTAAAAATGCATATCACTATTTCATGCTAAGATGACTCAAACTTTCATGAGTAGCAGGCACAGGAAGGCTCATCCTGAGTTCAGAGCCGATACATCCAGTCCTCCGAGTAAGTGACAGCACCTGTCAGGTCTTCATTTGTCCCTGCTGACTAGAGCCCTGACCACTAATGACAATTCAGAATGAATTGCTCCAGCAGACAGAAGGGCAACAGCGAATGATGGAAGTCGAGCAAAGGGACTCTTACAGTGAAAGGACGTTGCCAGATGGCAGAACAAAGGGTGGGAAAATGAAGGGAACCAGCCATTTCAGGGGGAAACCTACTGATGACTCATGACTGCGCTATGCTTTCCTTAACTATGGTCCTCAAGTTCAGGAAGCAAATGGCAATTCTGACCACAGCACAGAGGCAGGGAGCCAAGTGTATTTTTGGTGGAAACAGACTGGGGGAAGTGGCTTAGTCTGTGTGGGCTCTTCTGTAGGTGCAGCTGTGCCTGGCTGTGGTTTTTCTCACGAAGGAAGTTAGGGCTTAATGAGATATATTCACACTGAGCTCAACATCTGTATCCCAAAGAAGGAAAAAACAAACAAACATAAAACCAACAACAGCCTTCTTGAAGACTGGCCCCGTTCCAGTGTCTACACCCATGCCACAGGGGCAGACATGTCCACTGCTACCACCCAAGAAGACCCACATGGTGACCCCTTCATGGGTGAAACAGCATGGTCTGTGTTGGTTAACTGTAGATGTTGTAACAAGTCACAAAGTCAAGAGCTTTCAAATAAACACCAAATGGATTTTATGGTTATGATAACTCAGCTGCCAAAGTATTAGTAAGGACCAGGACTTTGCTCGAGGCACCAGGGAGCCACCCCTTGGCTGGAGCACACAAGTCAGGGCAAGCACAAGACCTAAGACTAGTCAGCCAGATGGCCAACTGTCATGAGAGGTGACCTGGTGCGAAAATTGTATATCGAGGGACAGACGAGAGCCCCCCCTCCCTCCAGTTCCCACTGAGGTTTAGAGCTGCTTAAATGACCTCAGGACAAACAGATCTTCAACATCTAGCATTCAGGGTCTATTTATGACAAAATAAAATCACAGCAGTTAAAAATATACAAAAGAGCTAGGTTTATACCAGCCAGGCACACACCTGAGATCCCAGCCCTCAGGAGACTGAGGCAGGAGAAATTTCTGTGGCCTTCTTGGGTCAAGTGAGCTCTTGCCTCAAAAAATATACATCATAAACATATACCAAAACCCATAAACCAATGAAAAGTGTGTTTAAACTCAGTGCTAGGAGCACAGCAAAAACATCCCAAGGACTGCTTCCAGCTGGAGGACAGGCCTGGGCTCTGCCCTCAGCCTTCTCTTCAAGGTCAACATCAGCTGCCTAGTCATAACAAGCAGCCCAAGCAGGTTACAGGTCATTATTTGTCACAAGGATGCCTATTTGTTGTCTGGGGGTCCTGATGTGTCACCTCAATTTTCACTAAGCCACAAGCAAAACCACTGCTTTCCTCATATCTAAGACGGCATGAGTGTCCACACCTTCACTGCCTCTAAGGATGAGGATCTGGAGGGATGATAAGAAGCCCAGGGTTTTAAAGTATCCTGACTAGTCACTGCAAGATGACGTCTATAAGCAGTGTGATGTGAGCAATGGGGGAGGCTCAAATTATTTGAAAATTGTTGCTTCGGTATAAGATGTTTTGCAACCCAAAACACATAGTGAGAACAGAGAGTCAGTCCATGTAAGGGGCTGTGTTAAATTGTGGTGTGGAGTCACATGAGGGAAGGTCATTTTCTTAGAGACTGCTTATCGACTTGGATCACATAAATATTGGGTTTAAATGCACACATACACACACGTGTATACATACACACATGTATACACACACGTATACACATATACACATACACATGCATACATACACACACGTATACACACACACAAATGTGCGTACGCCAAAACAAACTGCTGATGGGGCAGGGCATGGTGCTGCACGCCTTTAATTCTCACACTTAGGAGGCAAAGTAGACTCTGAGTTCCAGGCTAGCCTGGTCTACATAGCAAGTTCCAGGCTAGCTAGGTCTAGGAACTATGGCAGACAAAGGCAAGAGGCAAGCCATCTCCATGTTGCCGGGCCCAAGCTGCAGACTTGGCAGCAAAAATAAATGACGGTTGTTGCTTGGAACCACTAAGTACTAGGACGGCTTGTTATGCAGTAATCAGTCATAGCTGGCATGGGTGAGCCACGTGGCCCAGTAAGGAGACATTAGCAGCTACTGTCTGTGTGCCCTGTGGGCCGTGGAGGATTGTAGGTCTCTGCACAACAGCGGTAGTGTTAAGCTGGGGGTGACATGGCCATTTGAAATGATTCCCCTGCTGCTGCTGAGTTTCAGAAGCCCATCTCCTCCCAAGTCACGCATACTTCATGAGCAGCTAGTGGGCTCACCAGGGCAGAGTGCAATGGAACTGCTAGAATTTAGAATAAGGAACAATTTAAGGAAAAGGGAGGGAGGGAGGGAGAGAGGGAGAGGGAGGAAAAGAGAGGAGGGAGAGAGGGAGAGAGTTAGTTCTTTTGAGTTACTCATTCTAACTTTATTAAAGTCTCTCTATTTGTAGTCCTGTGCCAGGCTGGCTTTGATCTCCGGAGTGGTTAGCCATGTAAGTTTGGGCGTGGCCCAATCATTGATCTCTTTAAGGAATACTAAAATATAAGTGTGTGTGTGTGTGTGTGTCTTTCATTAGAGAATCCAGAACATTGGGGTGGGTAGCAAGGATCACACCGAGGAGATTTGCACAGAGGTTAATTGGCTAAGGCAACAGATTGTGGTAGGGTTCTGGATAGGGAGGTGGGGATCAGAACAGGAGAGAGCAGGTTTAGAAAGGACGGAGGGAGAGAGTGCTTTGAACTCCCTGCTTCCACTTCCTAGGACTGGAATTGCAGGCATGCTTCACTGTTAGATTATAGCCCCTCTGGCTGCCCTTGTTCCACCCCCTTCCCAGTTAGTTTCTGGTCCTACCAAGCGCCTGTCTTTGTCCTCTCAGATGTCTGGCAGCCTAGGAGGATGACATGGAATGAAGATGCCCACCCTCCTGAAGATCTAAAGTCACAAATCCCCTTTGTTCTTGGAATTTGGAGGAAAGCTCTTTCTTCTCTGTCCCTTCAGGGCCCCATTGTACTGCCCATGGTATGATGGTACGATATGTCTCTCTTACTGCTTTGCCCTACATGCCCCGCCGTGGCCTCTATGGTTGTCAAGCTCTCTCCATGAATCTGCTGTTTTCACTCTTAAGCTGTTAACAGTTACCACATTTATCCTGCAATTAGTTAACAACCACCACAACCCGGCATTTATTTGTGTGGGGACATGGGTGGGACACATGTACAGAAGTGCACTGTGGAGGTCAGAGGACAACCTGCAGGAGCTGGTTCTCCCCTTCTACTGTGCAAGTTCTGGGGATTGAACTCAGGCTGTCAGACTTGGAGGCAAGCCCCACTCTGAGCCATCTCTCTAGCCCAAGGGGTTTTTTGTTGTTGTCGTTCACTTATTTTACACCCAGACCGAAGTTTCCCCTCCCTCTTCTCCTCCCAGTTCCTCTCTCCATCTCATCCACTCCACCTCTGTTTCTCTTTTGAAAAGCCCCCCCACCCCCGCAACCCCAGACATCAACCAGCCATGGCAAATTGAGTTGAAGTAAGACTAGGTACCTCCTCTCTGGTTAAGGCTGGATGAGACAGCCCAGTAGGAGGAAAGGGTCCCAAAGGCAGACAACAGAGTCAGAGACTGCCCCTGCTCCCACGGTTAGGAGTCCCACAAGAAGACCAAGGGACAGGACTGTAACATGTGTGGAGAGCCTAGGTCAGCCTCACGCAGGCTCCCTGGTTGGCAGTTCAGTCCTTGTGGACCCCTAGGAGCCCAGGTTAGTTGACTCTGTAGGTTTTCTTGTGGTGTCCTTCACTCTTGTGCCTTCTACAACTTTCCCTTTCTTCTGAAGGATTCTCCAAGCTGTGGCTAATGTTTGGCTGTTGGTCTCTGCATCTGTTTCAATCAGTTGCTAGGTGAAGCCACTCAGATGACAGTTGGGCTGGATGCCAATCTGAGTATAGCAGAACGTCATTGGGAATCATTTCATTGACTTTTTTTTTTCTGTTATGTTTGGATTTATCTTAGGTCTTTGGGCTATCCAGCTGCTGGTTCCTGACCCTCCAGGAAATGTAAGGGGTAGGCTCCCTCTCATGGCATGGGTCTTAAGCTGGACCAGTCACTGATTGGCCACTCCTACAATTTTGGTCCCACCCTTACCCTAGCACATTTTGTAGGCAGAACAAAATGTACATTGAAGGTTTTGTGGCTGGGTTAGGGACACATACATTTCTACACATACGTACATATTGACTTAAGTAAGTACTTACATGTGTTTCTTAGACATCAGCATCTTTTAAACAACTAGACATCGTGCTCCAGAGCAAACTGCGTAGACATCCTGAGCTCACAGCTGTACCAGTTCCAATTACAGGGTACACTGCCGTAATCTTGTAGGCAGGGGGAGTTGTAGGTCTAAGGTTTTGTGGCTGGGATAGTGTCACAATCCCTCTACTGGAACTCTTGCCTGGTGACAGGAGAGGGCTGGTTCAGGCTCTGGGCCACCTTTGTAGATTCCTGATAGTTTCCGTTGCACTAGGGAGATGCCCCCTCTCCATTTGTCTCTCCCAGCACTCTCTCCACCCCAAACCTGATCTCTCCTGTTCTGATCTCCACCTCCCTATCCAGAGCCCTACCCCAACCTGTTGCAGTAGCCAATAAACATCTACATGAGTCACCCCGGTGGTGTTGCCATTGGTACAGTCCTTGCTAGCCACCACAGTGTTCTGTGTTCCTGACACACACACACACCCCTGTGTGTGTGTGCACATGCTTGCCGGCAACCTTATATATTAGTATGCCTTTAAAAAAAGCTCAATGGTTGGGCCATGCCCAAACTTACATGTGGCTAACACTCCCCTCCAATATCCCCTGGGGTCCCCCCTCCCTTACACAAGTGGTATGGTATTGTAGGACTTTAGGGCCAAGGTTTGAACTTAGAATTCAGGTCTCGGTTTGAATTTAAGATTAAAAGAATCCCACTGTCCCAGGACACATCCTGGAGGGGCACATTCCTTAGTCAGAGGACACTTGCTGGATTAACATTCAGAGGAGGAAGGGAGAGGCTGATTAACATTCCTCAGACCACAGGGGAGGGAATCCACCTGCAGGTGAGGAGGGCCCAGAGCATGTAGACACATTCCAGGAATCAGGAACCTGGGCAAATGACCTGAGTCACCTAGAGGTCAGACTTTGTGGTTTCCCCTCGTGAACTCTGTATAAAAACAGCTCCCAGCTTTTGTTTGGGGCTCTCTTGCCTGCATGCGAAAGAGTCCTAGTACACTAGTTTCATTAAACCTCATGTTATTGCAGTGAGTCCCATCTCTGTGGGAGCGCATCCCCTGGTTTTGGATCTTAGAGTCCAACACTATCTCTTCTGCACCTCTCAGGCATGGACCATACTCCTTTCCTGGCATGGCGATTCTAAAACCTCCTTTCTCTCTCTCAGTCCCCTTGCCAGAGAATCCTAAAATCTTACCTCTCTCTCCCTGCCCAGCCATTGGCCAACGGCAACTTTATTTACCAATCAAAACCAACTGGGGGCAGGGACTCTCAATGTCTCAACATCTTACCTGTGGATTCTTGTGCAATTTTGAGAACCCAATTAACATAATACAAGCATTAGACCAAATCCACAACACCAACCACCCTTGATGTCTATTCTATTTTTCCTTTACAGTAAGATTCATGCATCCCCCTTGGGTCCTCCTTGTTACTTAGCTTCTTTGGGTCTGTGGATTGTAGTGTGATTATCTTTTTTGGCTAATATTCACTTACAAGTGAGTACATACCATGTCTGTCTTATGGGTCTGAGTTACCTCACTCAAGATGATCTTTTCTAGTTCCATCCATAATGTCATTGCTTTTAACAGCTGAGTAATACTCTATTATGTAAATGTGCCACATTTTCTTTCTCTCTCTCTCTCTCTCTCTCTCTCTTTCT
>NW_021620506.1:1141077-1149131 GCF_004785775.1 Grammomys surdaster | reverse complement strand
TTTCTTTCTTTCTTTCTTTCTTTCTTTCTTTCTTTCTTTCTTTTTTTCAAGACAGGGTTTCTCTATATAGCCCTGGCTATCCTGGAACTCACTCATAGACCAGGCTGGCCTTGAACTCAGAAATCCACCTGCCTCTGCCTCCTAAGTGCTGGGATTAAAGGCATGCACCACCACTGCCCGGCACGTTTTCTTTATCCATTCTTTGACTAAGGTACATCTAGGCTGTTTACAGTTCCTGGCTATTGTAAATAAATTATTACAAATGTATTTGAGCAAGTGTCCTTGTGGTAAGAGTGTCCTTTGGGTATATGCCCAGGAATGGTATAGCTGGATCTTGAGATAGATCAATTCTTTAGTTTCTGAGGAAACTGCCAAATTGATTCCCAAGTGGTTATGCAAGTTTGCACTTTCACCAGCAGTGTAGGAGTGTCCCCTTGCTCAGCATGTTCGCCAGCACGAGCCACCACTTGAGTCTTTATTTTAGCCATTCTGAAAGGAATAAGATGGAATCTGAGTAGTTTTGATTTGCATTTCTCTTATGGCTAAGCGCATTGAACGTTTCTTTAAGTGCTTCGTGGTCATTTGAGTTCCTCTGTTGAGAATTTTGTTTAGATCTGTACCCCATTTTTAATTGAATTATTTGATTTGTTGATGTCTAATTTCTTGAGTTCTTTATACATTTTGGATATCAGCCCTCTGTCAGATGTGGGGTTGGTGAAGATATTCTTCCATCTGTAGACTGGTGTTTTGTTTTTTTGATGGTGTCCTTTGCTTTACAGAAGCTTTTCAGCTTCATGGAGTCCCATTTATTAATTGTTGATATTAGTGCCTTTGATACTGGTTCTGTTCAGGAACTTGTCTCCTGTGCCAATGCGTTCAAGGCTATTTCCCACTTTTTCTTCTATCAGGTTGAGTGTATCCATTTTTTTTTTAAAGATTTACTTATGTATTTTATGCATATGAGTACACCACCATTGCTCTCTTCAGACATACCAGACCCCATTACAGATGGTTGTGAGCCACCATGTGGTTGCTGGGAATTAAACTCAGGATCTCTGGAACAGCAGTCAGTGCTCTTAACTGCTGAGCCGTTTCTCCAGCCCAGTGTATCCATTTTTAAGTTGAGGTCTTTGATCCACTTGGACTTGAGTTTTGTACAGTGAGGTAGATATGGATCTATTTGCATTCTTCTAAATGCTGACATCCAGTTAGACCAGCACCGTTTGTTGAAGATGCTTTCTTTTTCCATTGTATAATTTTGGCTTCTTTGTCAAAAATCAAGTGTCCATTGCTGTGTAGATTTACTTCTGGATCTTCAATTTGATTCCATTAATCAACCTGTCTGTTTCTATGCCAATACCATGCAGCTTTTATTACTATTGCTCTGTAGTACGGTTTCAAATCAGGATGGTAATACCTCTGGAAATTCTTTGATTGTACAGGATTGTTTTAGCTACCCTAGGTTTTTGTTTTTCCATATGAAGTTGAGTGTTGTTCTTTCAAGGTCTGTAAAGAATTGCATTGGAATTTTGATGGGAATTGTGTTGAATCTGTAGACTGCTTTTGGTAAGATGGCTATTTTTACTAAGTTAATCCTACTGATCCATGAGCATGGGAGATCTTTCCACCTTCTGATATTTTATCCAATTTCTTTCTCCATATCATGAAGTTCTTGTCATACATGTCTTTGGCGCCTTTGGTTAATTACATCGAGATATTTTATATTATTTGTGGCTATTATGAGGTGTGTTGTTTCTCCGGTTTCTTTCTCAGCCCATTTGTCATTTTTATAAAGGAAGGCTACTGATTTTTTTGAGTTAACTTTGTATTCAGCCACTTTGCTGAAGGTGTCTATCAGCTGTAGGAGTTTCCAGGTAGAATTTTGGGGGTTGCTTATGTATACTGTTATATCATTTGCAAATAGCAATACTTTGACTTCTTCCTTTCCAATTTGTAATTACTTGGTCTCTTTTAGTTGTCTTATTGTTCTAGCTAAAACTTCAAGTCTATATTGAATAGATATGGAGAGAGTGGGCAGCCTTGTCTTGTCCTTGATTTTAGTGGAATTGCTTTAATGTTCTCTCTATTTTGATGTTGGTTATCAGCTTACCATATATTGCCTTTATTATGTTTAGGTATGTCTTTTGTATCCATGATCTCTCTAAGACTTTTATTATGAAGGGTGTTGGATTTTGTCGAAGACTTTTTCAGCATCTAATTAAATAATAGTGTGGATTTTTTTCTTTCAGTTTGTTTATATGGTGGATTACATTGATGGATTTTCCTATGTTGAGCCATCCCTGCATCTTTGAGATGAACCCTACTTGATCATGATGGATGATCTTTTTAATGTGTTCTTGGAGTTGGCTTATGAGTATTTTATTGAATATTTTTGCATCAATGTTCAAGAAGGAAATTGGTCTGTAATTCTGTTTCTTTGTTGAGTCTTTGTGTGGTTTAGGTATTAGGGTAATAGTGGGCTCATAAAATGAATTTGGCAATGCTCCTTCTGTTTCTATTTTGTGGACTAATTTGAGGAGTATTGGCATTAACTCTTAGTTGAAAGTCTGGCAGATTCTGCACTAAAACCATCTGTCCCTGGGCTTTGTGTGTGTGTGTGTGTGTGTGTGTGTGTGTGTGTTGGGGGGACTTTTAATGACTGATTCTATTTCCTTAGAGGTTATAGGTCTTGTTTATCTGATCTTGATTTAACTTTGGTAAATGGTATCTATTGAGAAAGTTGTCTATTTGTTTTAGATTTTCCAATTTTTTGAAATACAGACCTAATGTTTCTGAAGTGAGACCTAATAGTTCTAACGATTTCCTCAGTGTCTGTTGTTATGTCTCTCTTTTCATTTCTGAATTTGTTAATTTGGATATTCTTTCTCCCTCTCTGCCTTTTAGTTAGATTGGCTAAGGGTTTGTCTATTTTGTTGATTTTTCTCAAAGAATCAACTCTTCAGTTGCTTCTTTGTATTGTTTTCTTTGTTTCTATCTTATTAATTTCAGCTCCAAGTTTGATTATTTCTTGTTGTCTACTCCTCTTGGGTATGTTTGCTTCTTTTTGTTTTAGAGCTTTCAGGTGTGCTGGTAAGTTGTAGTATGAGATTTTTCTAATGTCTTTATGAAGGCATTTAGAACTTTCCTCTTAGTACTGCTTTCATTGTTACCATAATTTTGGGTATGTTGTGCCTTCATTTTCATTGATGCCTAGAAAGTTTTTAATTTCTTTATTTCTTCTTTGACCAAGAGATCATTCAGTAGAGAGTTGTTCAGTTCACATGAGTTTGTAGGCTTTCTGTTGTTTAAGTTCAAGTTTAATTCATGGTGGTCTGATAAGATACATAAGTTATTTCAATTTTCTTGTATCTGTTGAGACTTGTGTTGTAACCAAGTATATGGTCAATTTTGGAAAGGATCCATGAGGTACTGAGAATTCTTTCGTGTTTGGGTGAAATGTTTTGTAGATGTCTGTTAGGTCCATTTGAGTCATAGAGTCTGTTCCATTATTTCTCTGTTTAGTTTCTGTCTCAATGACCTGTTCATTGGTGAGAGTAGGGTGTTGAAGTCTCCCACTATTAATATGTGGGGTTCAATGTGTGATTTAAGCTTTGGTAATGTTTCTTTTACAAATGCAGATGCCATTGCATTTGGGGCATAGATGTCCAGAATTAAGACATCATCCTGGTGGATTTTTTTCCTTTGATGAGTATGAAGTGTTCTTCCTCATTTATTTAATGTTGGTTAAAAGTCTATTTTGTTAGATAGTAGAATGACTGGAATGACTGCACCACCTTGCTTCTTGGGTCCATTTGCTTGGAAAATCTTTTTCCAATCCTTTATTCTGATATAATGTCTATCTTTGATGTTGAGGTGTGTTTGTTGTGTCCTTTTATTAGAGAATTGAGTCAATTGATATGAGAGATACCAATGATAGTTAATTCTTGTTATTTTGTTGTTGTTGGTCGTTTTGTGTGTGTTTCCCTTATTATGGTTTTGCTTGTATGAAGTTATTTATTTCTTGTATTTTCTTGGGTGTAGTTAACCTCCTTGAGCAGGAGTTTTCCTTCTAATATTTCCCATAGGGGTGGATTTGTGGATAGATATTGTTTAAATTTGGTTTTGCCATGGAATATCTTGTTTTCTTCATCTATGATGATTGATTGAAATTTTTGCTGGGTATAGTAGTCTGAGCTGGCATCTGTGGTCTCTTAGAATCTGCAAGACATTTGTCCATGCTCTTCTGGCTTTTAGAGTTTCTGTTAAAAAGTTGGGTGTAATTCTATAGGTCTGCCTTTATATATTACTTGGCCCTTTTCCCTTTTAGCTTTTAATATTCTTTCTTTGTTCTGTATATTTAGTATTTTGATTATTATGTGGAGGGGCGACTTTCTTTTCTGGCTCAATCTATTTGATGTTCTGTAAGGTTTGTGTACGCTTACAGGAATCTCTTTCTTTAGGTCAAGAAAATTTTCTTGTATGATTTTGTTGAAAATATTTTCTGGACCTTTGACCTAGGAATAATCTTCTCCTTCCTTTCTTCCTTTTTTCCTTCCTTCCTTCCCTCCTCCTCTTCCTCCTCCTCCTCTTCCTCCTTCTCCTCCTCTTCCTCCTCCTCCTCTTCCTCCTCCTCTTCCTCCTCCTCCTCTTCCTCCTCCTCTTCCTCCTCCTCTTCTTCCTCCTCCTCCTCCTCCTCTTCCTCCTCCTCTTCCTCCTCCTCCTCTTCCTCCTCCTCCTCCTCCTCCTTCTTCTTCCTCTTCCTCTTTCTCTTCTTCTATTTCTATTTTTTTTTAGGCTTGGTCTTTTCATAGGATCCCAGATTTCCTGGATGTTTTGTGTTAGGAACTTTTTAGATCTAACTTTTTTTTTTGATTGATGTACCAATTTCTTCTATTGTATCTTCTATGCCTGAGATTCTCTTTTCCATCTCTTGTATTTTGTTGGTGATGATTGTGCCTGTAGTTCCTGTTAGCTTACCTAGATTTTCCATCGCCAGGATTTCCTCAGTTTGTGTTTTCTTTATTGCTTCTATTTTTTTTTTATTGCTTCTATTTTTATTTTCAGATTTTGAATAGTTGTATTCATTTACTTCATCTTTTTTTTTTTTTAAAGATTAATTTATTTATTTTATTTATGAGTACACTGTAGCTGTCTTCAGACACACCAGAAGAGGGCATCGAATCTCATTACGGATGGTTGTGAGCCACCATGTGGTTGCTGGGATTTGAACTCAGGACCTCTGGAAGAGCAGTCAGTGCTCTTAACCGCTGAGCCATCTCTCCAGCCCTTACTTCATCTTTTAATTGTACCTTTCTGTATTTCTTTAAGGAATTTATTAATTTTCTTTTTTAGGGCCTCTATCATCTTCATAAGATTGGATTTAAGTTCATTTTCTTGTGCTTCCACTGTATTGGACTACCCAAGGCTTGCTGCATTAAGGAAAGCTGAGCTTTGGTGGTGCCATATTGCCCTGGATATTGTTAATTGTGTTCTTATACTGGCCTCTAGTCATCTGGGTCTGGGGTTATTATAGGTTTCGGTACTGATTTCTGAGTTTATCTTTGTTAAATGGAAGTTTCTTTCCACTTGGTTTCTGCTTCCTGTCTGGTCTTCTGGCTTGAGTGGCCTAGGGTTCTGGTGACTAGTGAGTCTTCAGGTCTAGTAGGGTGTCTCTGATGGAGTTTTTGTAGCCTGTGTGACCTCTTGGTTTTGGGTGCCAATGTTGTCTCTGAAGTTCCAAGTATTTATGTGGCCACTGAAGTTCTGGGTACCTGCTTGGTTTCTGGAGCTCCTAATTTGGCATGGCCTCCAATAAAACAGAAGTGCTCTGCCAAAGTTGAAATTCCAAATATGAGGTCAGGGCAAAGAGTGCTGCTATTGGGGGATGTTGGATGAGCTTTAAGTAGTATTAGCAGGCAATGGGCTGTATCTTACCTGGGGTTGCCTAATACAGTGTGGCCTCTGATGAAGCAAAAATCTGCCTGAGTTGTGGGCTGGAATATGGAGCCCATGGGAGGGGATGCATTTTGAGGCTGTTGGGCAAGCTTTAAGAAGTGCTGAGGAGTGATGAAGCCCAAGTTTTTAAAGCATTATCAGATACATAAAAACCAAGAAACAAAACCAAAGTCCATATCCATAGATAATAGAAAAGTATATATTTTCAATAAAAATCAATGCATCCTCAAAGAATTGTTGCAACCTAGAATTTTCCACAATCATTAAAAGAACAAAGAGGGTTGTGTCTTCTGAACCATCATGTGCTTTTCATAAGAACTGGTGCAAATGAGTCTGAACCATGCCAAGAGTTTGACGTATACATGAGGCAAATGGCTGAACTGTAAACAAAGATGTACTTGTATGAGACCTAATACTTTGGCATCGTAAATGAGCCTAAAAAGTGCAAAAAAAAAAAAAAAAGTAGTTGCAGTTAATATACAATGTGAGTATTACATTCTACAAGCTCTGAACATTCTATCTCAGATCTTTCCAAGGAATGAACGATGAATGTTGAACATGTAAAATGGACACATGTAAATACAAACTCATCCCTGCAAAGTAATTCTATGAAAAACTAAGAAGTTAGATGACACACCAGATTTAAGAGAACTGTTTGGAGAACTGAGAGGAAGTCTGGTTTCTTAAAAAAATGCTGTGTGACTTTGGGTACACACATGTTTTTACTTCTCTGGGCCTAAGGTTCCTCTCTGTGGGGTGGGGAAGACTAAGTCAGTGCCCTCAGGCACTTCCATTCTTTGATACAGTAAGTGGGAGTAAGTACCATCCACAGGACTGCCTCTGATTACAGAATGACTTGTAAAACAAAAACAAGGACCTAATTTGGCACCTGAATCCTGTGTGTCTCCAGGCTGGAGGCTGCCTACTTTTTCAGCTCATCTGTTTAGGAAGTTTAGATTTTTACAACTGGTACTATCATTTATTGATAATAGAAGGAGCTACTCTGAACCACTGATACTCAAAACAATTATTGTCTTTTGTGCCTTAAGTTGGGGTGTTTAGCTGTGCAGGATCCTCTTAGCTGAGGGTTAGAGAAGTAGCTGCGGGTAGAGGCTGCTTCAGAGGCAGTTTCTCCACAGCCACAAGTGCCTGTGTGGGGAAACAGAAAGGGCCAAAGGGCCCTCCTCTGCCTTGCTGCTAGGTGTACCATACTGTGCCAAGTGGGTTGCAAGACAGCTGGGATTTGCAACTGATCTTCACAAGTAATGGAGACAAGAAGAGGGAACCTCCTCCAATTTCTTTTTAACAAAAGTGACTTGTGTGTGTGTGTGTGTGTGTGCATATACAGTGTTCATATGGAGGTCAGAGGACAGTTTATGGGAGGAGCTGGTCTTCTTTCTCTCAGACTCCAAGGCTGTCAAACTGGGTGGAAAGGATTTTACTGGATGAGCCACGTCATTGCCTGTGTATCCATGCTTTTTGGTTTTGTCTTTTTATTTCAGTAGTAGGAATGGGAGCCAGGGCCTTGTATACGCTGGTATTTACTTTTATGTTATTTGTGTAGATGAGTGCAGTCAAATGTGTGCTCCAGTGGACATGTGCCAGTCAGAGGACAACTTTGGGGGAGCTGCTTCTCTCCTTCCACCACGGGACCTGGAGATCACACTCAGGTTGTCTATCACACAAGCACCTTCACTGGCTGAGTCATCTTGCTGACCCTGTTGTTTTGTTTTGAGGGGAGAGACTGGGTGGGTTTCATATAGCCCAAGCTGGCCTCTAACTCACTACTCAAATTCTTTAAAGTTGGGCCAGAAATAGATTCAATGACACAGCTGCCTCGGGTGGGCCGTTGTTACTTCAGCTACCTCCCACAGTTAGAGGAGACAGAGCCTATGTGCCAGCCAGCAGCTGGTAAAGGAATCTGTGGCCACCTTAAGCCTGTCTCAGTGGAGGCTTTTACACCATTGGCAGGTTTATTTAGAGTTTACTAGTATGCCAGTTGTAGTAGCTAATTTAATGCATTTACTCTAGAAGATATTCTTTTTAGTTTTGTGTGTGTGTGTGTGTGTGTGTGTGTGTGTGTGTGTGTGTGTGTGTGT
>NW_021620506.1:1125043-1141067 GCF_004785775.1 Grammomys surdaster | reverse complement strand
TGTGTGTGTGTGTGTGTGTGTGTGTGTGTGTGTGTGTGTGTGTGTGTACATGCTCATGTAGGTGCCCAGAGGCCAGAAAGGGGCATAAATCTCCTGGAGCTGGAGTTATAAGTAGTTCTTAGTCATTTAATATGAGTGTTAGAAGCCAAACTCAGGTTTTCTGAAAAGCAAGCACTTTAACCACGGAGCCATGTTTCCAGCCCAAGATAGATATTTTTACAAACTTATTTCGCAGAGGAGAAAATCAGGCAAGAGGCTAACAACTTCCCTGACTGTTCCACCCGGGTAGTCATCCCATGTGCAGTCACCAAAGGTAGGTGCTGATGGGGATGCCAGAAAGTGCATGCTGCCAGGAGCCTGATCTAGCTGTGTCCTTAGAAGTCTGCCAGAGTATGGCATATTCAGAAGTGGATGCTCACAGCTAACCATTGAACTGATCAAGGGGTTCTCAATGGAGGAGTTAGAGAGAAGACTGAAGGAGCTGAAAGGGTTTGCAACCTCATTGGGGGAGCAACAATACCAACCAACCAGAGCTCCCAGGGTCCAAACCACCAGCCTGGGAGCACATAAGGAGGGACCCATGGCTCCAGCTGTATATCTAGGGGAGGATGGCCTTGTCAGGCATAGGTGGGAGAGGAGATCCTTGGTCCCATGAAGGCTGAATGCCCCAGTGTGGGGAGGTGGGAGTGGGTGGGTGGGGGCACATCCTCATAGAAGCAGGAGTGGGGGATGGGATAGGGGGTTTCTGGGTGGATGGGGGGAAATGGGGAAAGGGGATAACATCTGAAATGTAAATGAAACATCCAATAATAATAATAAAAAAAAGAATAGCAAGGACAAGGCCTGTCTCAGCACTCTGCAGGAGAGAGCCTCTCCCTGTGTCAGCCAATGTCCTGACACATAGGCGTCCCACATTGGTGGGATGGTCTCAGAGCCTGTTTTGTTGCAGGCTCAGAAGATCCTGCCTGTGGATGAGTGAAGGGCTGCGGGAAGGCAGTTTCTCTGTGAAGCATGTGGACAAGATGGGAGCCTCCAAGCAGCCAAAGACTACCAGGGACCGAGGACATAACCTGTGTGTGGCAACGGAGATGAGCAGAGGTGCCACTGTGCTCAAGACAGGAAGCAGCATCTAACAAAGTGCTGGGCTCCCTAGAATGTGTGCCAGCCCTTTCAAGAGCTTTTCTCTGGTTAATGAAGGAGTCATCTTGCCCGTATCTCCTACCTGAGTGATGCCACACTGCCCCACACAGAGAAACAGCAGTGTTTGGGAATGAAAGTGCCTGGCACCTCGCACACCGCCTAGTGTTTTCTTGCCCATGCCTTGGCACCCCGCCCCCATTTCCTAGATTTCTGGATCATGTCTTTGGGAGTCACAGCTACTCCAGATCAGCTGCGCCTGCCTTAGAAGGCAGTACTGCAGGCAAGACAGGGCTCAGAGAACTCAGCTGCGGCAGCTCTCGGCAAGTCAGCAAGGTGCCAGTGATTGGTGCAATGCAGGATTTGAGACAGGTGGGGCCTGTGATTGGTGGAACAGGAAACTGTACTGTGGTTGGTGCAGATACAGTTTACACTGGCACGAAAAAAAGGAAAGGTGCACATTGTCCTATGTGCTCTGCATGTGTCCCTCCTACTGACCTTCCATGATCCCTTCTCAATAAAAACAAGAAGCCCTTAACTTATACACACACTCTCATCGAGAGCCAGGCTTGAGGAGCCCTCTCTGCCCTGTAGTGCTCCATTAGGCCAGGTCTTCACCATCAGCTTCTGAGAGGACACTGAGGATACTAAAGCAGAGTATTCTGGGAAGGAGGGCACTCTGGACCCAAGGGCTTCTGTGTAATTTGTCAGACATTTGTCACACAGAAGGAATTGATAGCTGATGGCTCTGAGGGTTAGACTTGAAGCCGGCTCAGGCTCCACTGTCCCTAAGTTCCTTTCACAAAGGCGTCTCCCTTGGTCAGACTCTTGCACAGTTAATATGCATTTTGCTCCATAGTGGACCCAGACCAAGACAGTAGATTTTTAGATGACTTTTGAATGACCTCTATTCCCCCAAAAAAGATAATATCTTTTTTAGGAGACAGAATGTCACAGCAGTAAAGCTTTTAGCAAGTGGCCTTTCAGGAGCACTCCCTGACATCAGACTATGTCCCATGTGCTTGGCATGTGTCCTTCCTACCGACCTTCCATGATCCCTTCTCAATAAAAACAAGAAGCTCTTGAGCAACAGCAGCCAGGGATATAAAAGAATAGGACGCCAGGCAGTGGTGGTACATGCCTTTAATCCCAGCCCTTGGGAGGCAGAGGCAGGTGGATTTCTGAGGTCGAGGCCAGCCTGGTCTACAGAGTGAGTTCCAGGACAGTCAGGGCTACACAGAGAAACACTGTCTCGAAAAAAACAACAAAACAACAACAACAAACCCAAAACTTTAAAAGAATAGGAAAGAATTTTTTATTTTACAATAAAACCAAAACCACACTTGAAGTTCAGAGACATTAAATGACTAGTCTTTTTGTTTTGTTTTGTTTTTCGAGACAGAGTTTCTCTGTGTAGCCCTGGTGGCTGTCCTGGAACTCACTCTGTAGACCAGGCTGGCCTCAAACTCAGAAATCTGCCTGCCTCTGCCTCCCAAGTGCTGGGATTAAAGGCATGCGCCACCACCGCCCGGCTTAAATGACTACTAGTCTTAAAGTCACATAGCCACCAAGTCTCTGAGTTCAGATTCTAGGTTGTCCATCATCTCATTTAATCCTTCCCATAAAACTACAGGGTGTAGAAGATAGCTAACCCTTACCCAGTGTGTGTTACACACCAGCCCCCTTCCATGAGCTCTTGTTTAATTCCCGCCACATCTGTGGCAGAGACAGCCACACTGCTTCACAACATTGTATATCCTGGCTCTGCAATTCATTGTTACTATTTCACAGCCAAGAGACAAAGGCAAGGAAAAATGAAGAGATGGCCCAGTCAGGGGGTGACACTGTCACAACCATTGGGAAAGACTGTAACTACTCGTTCTGCTGCTCCAGTCCTTGGGTCAGGGTGAGAGTGGGAATGGAAGGGCAAGAGACGAGAAGACTGAAGACAAGAGACAGGGTCTGATCAAGTCTCTCTATTGAAAGGAAATCCTGGGTATTTATATGCTTTTCCACCTGCCTTGTCCTCGTGGACAGGCAGGGGAACACAGCTGAAGGCACTGTGTCACATGCCTTGCAGTGTGGATACCACGTGCGCCTTGCAGCTGGGGGCACTAAACAGAGATGTTTATCAGCACGTGCTCAGCTGTTGTGCTCAGTCTCTTGTCGGGGTATATGCCTGAGATGGCTGCAAAGATGATAGCCGCTTTCTGCTAGGAGTTGACTCCCAACAAAAGGCCATCTGCTTCAGCTCTCCATCACAGATGTCTGCTCTAAGCCACTCTGGTTCAGGAATTCCATCTTCCTCTTGCCTGAACCCCAGGCCATGCTTTTCTTGACTTGAGACACACATAAAACACAATTGCCCATGTATCTAGTATTTCACTAGAACACTGACACTCCATTAAGCACCAAATGTATTTCTATATAATGTGCTTTGTCAAAGAGTGTCTGCCTAAATGCCTTTATTATCCATGTTGACATGGAAATGTATGGTAAGTGTTTAAAGTAAAAAGTATAAACATCTTGATGTCACTGAAAAAGGATTTGTATTGGAAAATATATAGAATCAATGTAGTGCTTTGTAGTCTTGTAGCAGTAAGATTGGACATTTCCCTTCATAGTATCAGAGCTTTGCTGCCCCAAGAATCCTGTGCTTTTCCCTCATCCCAGCTCCTGAATCATTGGCCTTACTCTCTCTAGTGATGCCTCTTCCCCCAAAAGAATATTGTTGGACTTACAGAATATGCAGCCTGTTTAGCGCTTCACTTGGTAACCTGCATTTATGTGTTGTGTGTGGTGTATGTGCATATATACAAGTGTGTGTGTGTGTACATATACATGCACTATGTGTGTGAAGGCACCTGTCACTGACATTAGGTGTATTCAATTTCTCTTCATTCTGCTTTTTTGTGACAAGGTTTCCAGTGAGCTCACCACTTGGACTAGACAGCCAGCAGGTTCCAAGGATCCTCCTGTTTCTGTCTTCCCAGCTTTGGGATTATAGGTATATGCCAATGTGCCCAGCTTTGTACATGGGTCCTTGGGATTTGAACTCAGGTCCTTCTGTTGCATGGCAAGCACTTTATTGTAGCTTGTAGTTTCTACTGCACTGCTTTGAGCTCCTGGAGAGTCACAGGTATGCACCTATCCAGGAGCTATCTTGGATCTGAGGATAGGGAAAACACACAGAGACACAGACACCCCCCCCCCCACACACACACACACTCACCAGTTAATCTTGGAATACCTTGGCTGACTCAATAACTGAGTATTCCTAAATCTTCCCCTGCTACCTCAGCCCAGTCAAGGAAGAGACCAGAGACCCCTTACCTGGAAACTTACATGGCTGATTACTTTCTCTCCTCCGCTGCTGAGTCTCTTCCTCCTCTCCCTAGCCTTTGGAAACCTGAAAGTCCTGTCTCTTTCTTTCTCCCTAACCGTTGGCCACTGGCATCTGTCAAGAGCCATAATGGGACAAGCTAATTATTAGCAGATGATCATCCTGAAATGCTTGCCTTAGATTATTATATAATCTGCGACAAAGTGAGCCCTCATCCAGCAAGGCTGTGAGGAACTTATTTTAGGAAAGATTCCTGCTATTAATATGCTTTTCCTATTATTATTATTATTATTAAACATATGTAAAAATCACTAAGCAATAGCACACCCCTTTGGAGCAGATCTCTGTAGACTCACGAAGATGTACTGTCTTGCTATATAGACAAATAGATGACTTTTTAAGTCTTAATGATGATCCTATAAGAATTCCTAAAATTCCTGGGCAGTGGTGGCGCACGCCTTTAATCCCAGCACTTGGGAGGCAGAGGCAGGCAGATTTCTGAGTTCGAGGCCAGCCTGGTCTACAGAGTGAGCTCCAGGACAGCCAGGGCTACACAGAGAAACCCTGTCTCGAAAAATCAAAAAAAAAACCCCCCCCCCCCCAAAAAAAAAACTGCAATAAGAACTCTGCCAGTCTCCCGAGTGTCATCAGTTAATTGCCCATAGATAGTAACCAAACTTTCTCCTGCTCAGAGCACATTCCAATAAGGTTGTAAAACAATTAACCAAAGGTCACTAAAAGGGAACTCACGATTTATTATAGGTGCTAGGACAGAAGAGAAAATATTGCCTGGGTTTATCTATACAAAACTTCAATAATTTCTTAGTTATAGTTTTAAACCTTCAGTGAACCTGTGGAGCTAGACAGGTGATGGATGTTTAGCTAGATAATTGCTTCTAATGGAGACGAATGTAAACATTCTGTGTTGTAAACTTCTATTTCAATTTATGATTTGATTTTGGTGTGAACTTGTGATAAACTTTGTAACATGTGACCATGTACTCAGAAAGATGCATAAGTACTGAGGACAAAGACAAAGAGAGTAGTAGTCGTGGTAGTCGTGGTAGTCGTGGTAGTCGTAGAATAGAGTAGTCATACATATAGAAGTTCATTAGGAGCCGTTCCCCTTTCCTTTCCTTTTCCCCTGCTTAGAATTTTTTCACTTACAATTTTTCCTTTGTAAGAATTTTTTCCTTTTCCCCATTTGGGACCTTTCCACTTTTTCTCTTAGATAGCTTTCATGGGAAACTTTTTACACTTAGTAATAAACTATAATAACTTCTTTAAGTGTCTTTCCTTCTTTCGACCTCAGATTAGTAGGCATAAATCAGGGCCCAGCAGTTCCTGCAGAGAGAGTACAAAGGCTATTTACTTAATCCTCTGCTGTCTTTGGGCTAAGGTGTCAAGTGTCAGAAATGGCAGTTTCTGGCTTCAGAGGATACTAGAGGGCAGGTCAGCTACAGTGACATAGTAAGTAAACTTTAGTAACATAGATAAGTAAAATTTTATTAAACAGCAACCCTAAATATCTCGTAAGACCCAAGGCCTTACCCCGAATCTCATAAGACCAAGTCTCCTCGCCCCCCACTGCTGACACTCTTCCATATCCCATCCCCTGTGGCTGCCTCAAGAAGAACTGACAAGGAGAAGAAAGAAGACCCTCTTCTCCTCCTACCAAGCTGGGGCTGGCTCCCAGCAGGCATCTTTATTGATAGATCAAAAACCAATTGGGGGTGAGGACTTTTAGTGTCAGTAAATATAGACCAAAGCATCAGAACCAGCTCCCTACACTTTACCAACAGAACAATCTCCCCAGCTCCATGATAGGTCATTCTGTTTAGCTCTGAATAACATCGGATGTACTAATACTTGGCCTTCCTGCTGAAGGCCATTTTGGTTGCTTTGAAGTTTGGGTAACTGTGTATCCTATAAACATTCATGGGCAGGCATTTGTATGGTCATAGCCCCTTTGGGTAGATACCAAAGACCACAGTTGCTGAATCATGTAGTAATATGAGTATGTATTAGGTTTTGAGACAGGATGTCTCTATGTAGCTCTGATTGGCCTGGAACTTGTATGAACTTGTATTGGCCAGGGCTGGTCTTGAATGCACAGACATACACTTATCTCTGCCTCCCTATGTGTTGGAGGGATAAAAGTATGCTCAATAGTGTTAGTTTTGTAAGAAACAGCAAACATGCTTTCCAAAATTGGCTAAGACTGACATTTTGAATTCCCACTAGAAATGGATGGAGTTCCCCTCCTCAGCAGCAATGTTCTGTGTTGTGGGTGCTCTCAGCCTCCACCACTTTACTTGGTGTAGTGGTTTATTCGGTTTTTAATGGCAACCATGTAGAGCGTCTTTCCAATCTTCTGCCATCTGTACTGCCTGTCCCTTTATTCATAAGGGAAACATTGTAAGACCTCAGTGGATACCTGCAACCTTACAGTACCAGACTTTCTATGTGTTTTTCTATCTCTACATATGTATGATAAAGTTTAACTTGTAAATCTTAGTAAGATATTAATAACCAATAATAGAAGTTATAAAAATATACTTTAGTAAGTTACATGAATGTGACTTCTTAAGCTACCTTACCCTACAGTAAATTTGAGCAAACTCAGCAAATGATTTCTTTCCTTTTAAAGTGAAATCAGTTTTACCTTCTTGCTGGAGGAAGCACTGTCTGGCTTCTCTGCATTTTCAGAGCAGTACTCAGAGCTTGGGGCTGTTGTTAGGCTTAGTAAGGGTTAGCTGGACTAGACTACAGCAAAGGATCTGATAGGCAGGATGGCTAAGTGACGGGCAGGCGCTGGTGTCCAGTGTGGCTATGTAGGGCATGTGAATGACCTCTGTCCCCTGTGTTCCCTAGTGTGATTGAGAGGATGAGGAACTGCCTTACCATACTAACCAGAATGGTGCACAACTTCAGGTGCACAACTTGAGAATTGCTTACTTCTGGATTTTGACATTTAAAATTTCTGGTCTGCAGTGAAACCACAAAGCAGAGAATATTATTTATCCAGTTTGGCAAGGTCTCTTGTCCATTTTCAACAAAGAATTATTATGGCTCTATTATATTTTATTAATATTCTATTTTCCAAATTTAGAGCTGTAACAATCTCTCCTTTCCAAGGCTTTAAAACAAGTTGAATACTTTTTGTGTTTTATTATTTGAGAATTTCACATCATGCACCCTATTTATGCTCTCTTCCCCATATCCGCCCCCTTCACTGTTGACACCCCCACCTCCCTCAAAAGAAAAAGAATCAAAGAAAAAAAAAACCCACAAGTCTGTTTTGTGTTGTCCATACATTCATGGAGCATGGACGATTCCTAGTGGCCAGTCCCCAAGGGAAGATGAGTCTTTCTCCACCTGCACCCCCACCAAAAGCCACCAACTGTGGAGAACAGTGAAGCAGCTGGAGAGGAGCAGGCACCTCCGTGAGGCTGCTGAAATGTCAGGGCCAGCCCATGCCTCCACTGGTGCTGCCACATAGCTACCTGAAGGGCTGGGCCAACTCTCTGGCATGCCCACACCATGCTGGTGAGGGGTGGGGCCAGCTCTCCTCGACCCACAGACATCAACGTGGCAGCCCAGACCATGGACATCGGACTTCAGGGGTAATGCAGGCCACTGACATCAACACAGCCCCTGGCCTTATCAGGACCACCAACCCACTCATGGCCCTCAGTGGATGCATGGGCCATAGGCTTCAACATGTCCTCAGACGGCTACATATGCCAGTCACAACCAGATGGCTTCAGAGAACATCACCAAGGCATTAGTCAGTGGGACAGACTATAAACATCCACATGGATCTCAGGCGTCCTAGCTGCCTGGGGCAGTAGAACAGACCAGACACCAACATAGCCTCTGGTGGCATCATGGGCAAAGGTGGTCTTTCAAGGAGAGCCAATCCAGTCATCTCAGTCTTCATCATTCCCTAGGGTCAAGGTGATCCCGTGGCCCCGCAGCAGGGGCTGAATCTGTGTCTGCCTAAGTTCCAGGCTGCTGCCCCACTCTGCGAACCTTACGTTCTGTTTGTCTATTTTTCTCATTTCTGCATCATGTCTATGTTCATCATAACAGTGCCCACTGCCCTCCTCTGCCCACACTGAGGGCAGGGAGGCCTGTTCTATGGGGTTTTAAGTCATCCGTATATTTTGGATAACATTCCTTTATTGGCTATGCCTTTTGTTAGTATTTTATCCTGGCCTATGTCCTGCCTTTCATTCTCTTTTAGTCAACTTTAGCTTCTCTTTCTTTACAGATTGTGCCTAAATTCACTGCCAAACTCCAGCTCCCTGAGCTTTTGCATCTAGATCTGAAATCCATTTCAGAACTAGGTTCTGAGAGGTGTCTGCATCTGTGCGTATACTGACATTTGGTAGATGTTTACGAATCCCTGCAGTTTGTCTAGATGGTTTTCTTTGGCTCTATTATATCTCCCTAACTGTAGTGTCAAAGATTAGCTGCCTGTTGGCTCCTATGCCTGCACTCTGTTCCATCTGCCCTCAGTGTCATACGCTGTAGTCGGGAGTCTGTAGTCACTACAGCTTTATGTCATGCTACAAAGTCACCTCTGTCATTTCTCTTTGTTCTCTAGTATTCTATGAAAGGTTCTGGACTTTCCCCTATATTCAAACTTTAGAATCCTTTTGTTTGCAAATACACTGGCTGGAATTTTCATCTGGGCTGTATAGACTCTGTAAGTAGGGAGGGGCAGATATCTTCACATTATTGATGATGTATAAACACAAAGTATTGTTCCAGTTTAATTTTTAAAATTTGTCAGTTTTACAAATTCAACTCATGTAGTGCATACATATTTTTCTTTTTGTCATTTTTCACAAATTGTGTTTCAAGGAATTAGTTTCTTTAATCTAGGTTACGAACCTGTGTGTAGAAGGCTGTTCTCGGCAATACTTTGTTATTCATATCTGTAGGTGTTGTGGCTGTGTCTTCTAATTGGGCCTTCTGTTTCCCCCCCCCCCCCACCCCCAAGCTTTGATAAAGACTTTGATCAGTCTTTGCAAGGTACCAGTTGCTGGATTTCCTGTCTTGCTAAGGAAATTACTTTCAATTTCATGCTCTCTTTGATTTTGAAGACAGGGATTATCCGTGTAACCCTGACTGTCCTGGAACTCTCTATAGACCCACTTGCCTCTGCTGGAATTAAAGGCACATGCCACCACTTTTCTAACATGCATGGATTTTTCTAGTCTCCTAAGTCGGTGCTCAGACGGCTGATCTCAGACCTTTCTCTTATGAACAGTCAATTACTGTTAGTGTCAGGAACTTTACACTAAATACTGCTTGTGTAGCAACACAGACAAGTCTCATCTTTTCATTTAATTCATTGTTTTAAAAATTACTGTATCTTCTCAACATGTTTGGTTTGTGTGTTAATCTTTAAGTGTTTTCAGCTGTTGCATTCATTCCTGACTTAATGCCGTCCGTGTCCACACGCAGACTCCACGTATTTTGTGCTGTTTTAACTCTGCTATGGGATGTTCCACATGCCAGAATACCATCTATTTGGTGAGAGCTCTGTTACAGATGTGTGTATTTTGCTGCTGTGAGGATCCTATAGACTCTGTCCACTCTGTGCAGCTGGTGACACTGCTGTGGAGATCAGCTATGACTGCTGATTTCCTACCTGCTAGTCCCCATTACTGGTTAACTGACAGGAAAATCTTTAAGTATGAAAGTGAATTCATCAACTTCAGTTTTTGCATCAATTCTGAAACCCTACTGTTACGTGTCAAAGAACAAGAATAGAAATTTTTTCTTAATATTTTTATTTGGGAATTTCACACTATGAACCCCAAGCACACTCACTTCCTAGTCTTCCTAGACCTGCGTTCCCCACCCTTGTGGACCTCCCTTCCATACCCCAAAACAGGAAAAAAAGAGTCTGATTTGTATTGCACAGATACTCACTGGAGCATGGTCAAACTCCTGGTGACCAGCCCCTTAAAGAAAATCGAGTCCTTCCCTACCTACACCCCTGCCAGAAGCCATCAATGGTGGAGAGCTGCACTGCAGCATCCATATCGAAATTTTAAGAGTTGTCTTTGATGGCTGTACTAGTCAGTCTAGGCTGTACTTTTTTGGTCTGAAGCCATGCTGATGTCTGTGGGCAGTGCTGCTACCGAAGGCCATATCTGGATCCATGGTCCTGCTGAAGCTGGGGGCTGTCACCCATACTACCACAAAAGGCCAGTGGATGTCTGTGGCCTGTGCTGCTGTCTGAATAGAAAATTTAACATGGGGCAACAATGGGAACGTGCTTTCAAAGAGCCGAGCATTAGCCACCTGCACCAGGAATGTGGGCCACTAGTTTCCAAGTACTACAGTGCTGGACAGTGAGGGATGCAACCAAAGGCTGGGTCACTTGCTGTTCTTAGTCGATGCTTTTTCCTAAACACACACTATAGAAGTTGCTGGCAGCCATATGTTGACATTTGGGAGATTCAGTTTTGACACACTTAGCCAATTTACCACTGCTTCTGTGGAGGGAAACATCAGACCTGCTCATCCCGCCATCTTCATTCTCGTCAACTGAGGTTTCATGACTGTCCCTGACACTCAGAAATCCTCTATACTTACCGTCTATAGATTTCTGAATGTGGTAACAGGGACACAGGTTGCCAAAATAGGGATTGTTTGGCAAATCCTCATGTTTTCTGGATAGATGCATACGTTATTCCTTTGGTTCAGATGTCTTTGTTGAGCCTGGCATCAGTGTGCACATCTGGAGTTTCCATACCTCCTGCCTGGTAAATGCCTGGAACTCTCTGAGTATCTGACAGACATGCTTCTTGAAGTCCACTCCAAGAATGTGCTAGTGAATGTGGTGGAATGTTTTCTGGTCACTGCCACCTTGATGGAGAATAGCCCTTCCTTTTTTTACCACTATCTTTGCTGGACTCGGCATGCAAGCAAGAGCAGCTCTCTAAGCCAGCAGTGGGAAACTGCTCCAGATCCTCTCAGCTCAGCTGGTAAGGTTTGCCTGGGGTTTGGAAAAGGCTAGACGTTACCTTACACATTCCAGGCCTTCAGGTGGACTGGATACTCCTATGGCCTTGGCCATCATCCTTCCCAGGGCTTGAGAACTTTTAGTGAAGCACAGGCCCCTTCCCTGAATAGAGCCTCTAGCCAGCTCTGGGCACCCTGCTCCATGGGCAGCACCACCCTGGAGAAAACAGAGATGGAGTCTGAAACCCAGACTCTGATGCCCAACCTTTGACTGTAGTTTTCATGACCTGTTCCTACATCACAGAGTTGCAGGCAACTGCAGACCTCTTCCAGCATGCCGAGTGCTGAGATCAAAGGGGTGGGCCGGTGGGCCACCAATGTCCAGCTATCCCCACGTGCCCTTCACATTCATGGCTGCTCAGCCGAAAGGGGATCACTCTTCTCCAGAAGCACCTTTGCCTTGAATTCTCTTCATTCATTTTCTTGAGTCTTGCTTGGCGTTTCCTGTTTTGAGGCGTCACCATCAGAACCACAAGAGACTTTGTTTATGTATGTTGTGCCTTGGTGACCAGAATGTGAGCTCATACCAGGTTACCAAGGCAGCAGAGGTTAAGTGTAAGCTTTCCTGTCCATATGGAATGGACTACCTGATCGTTAGACCAGAACCCATCAGTCACAGTTCCTGCTGCTATTTTTGAGTATCAGAAAAGAACCAACTTACCCTGTTTTCTAACTGCTCTTATCTGTATAAAGCTCATACTTCAGGAAGTTTTTCTCCAACTCAAGTGTTGTACCATCTGAAAGGCTATCTGGAGGTATAGCCAGTTAGATGCTGTACAGCTAGCACACATCCACAATGGGGTCACAGTTGACAAACTAGCTCAAAAGAAAACTGAAGGGCTGAGGCTAGAGCTCTGTGGTAGTGTTTGACTAGTGTGTCTGAGGCCCTGAGTTAAATCCACAGTATGGCTCAAACCAACACACAAAACAAACTCAACAAAGCCAAGGGAAAGAGGGTCTCAGTGAACCTGTGACATGCTATAGTTGGTTCTGCCAGGTTCACTCAGTGTCTCCATCTTCCTTCACCACTACCATGGGTTTGCTTGAATATTCTACTAACTCAGCCGTTTTGCCAGAAATACCTGTGTAATCCTTCATGGGTAAACAAGCAGTCTTGTCATCCTCAGGGGCTTCCCTCACACCAGGACTCAGCCAGCATTGCTCTTAATCTTGGGCAGGTTCTCCCTGCATGCCACTGTCCCCACCTTTACAAGGGGTCTTCTGGCTGGCATATCCCGCTCCTACCCTAAACTCCCCCAGCCCAGGGGTTGGGCTGCTCTTCCCTATATAACCCAACTAGTTTGGTTACCTGGTCCCTTCTGTCTACTTTCTTGGCCAGTCTCTTGGCCCAGGTTGCCTCTCTAGGCTGGCAGCTACTCTTCCCTCCCCACCTCTCATAGGGCTCAGGGTCATGTCTACTCTGGACTCCCACAGATGTCCCTGCCTCTCTCCCTTTCATTTACAATAAACTTTCTCCTCCACCAAGTCCTTTTTATTTCTTTTTCATTTACTTTTAACATACTGTCTTGTCAGTTTTTGAGCCAGCTGGTGGTAGCGTACACCTTCAATGCCAGCACTTGGGAGACAGAGGCAGGCAGATCTCTGTGAGTTCAAGAATAGTCTGGTCTACAGAGCTAGTTACAGGATAACCAGGGCTACACAGAGAAACCCTGTCTCTAAAAAATAAGTTTGTTGAATGTGGAAAATGGGCCCAACAGCTGACAAAAAAAGATGCAGAGACTCTCAGCCAAACAGTAGATGGAGTTGGTAGTCTTGTGGAAGAGTTGGGGAAGGACTGAGGACCTGGAGAGGATAGCAACTCCACAGGAAACCAACAGAATCTACTAACCTGGACCCTTGGAGGTCCCAGAGACTGAACCACCAACTGTTAAAGAGCATACATGGGCTAGACCTATGCCCTTCAGCATAAACGTAGCAAATGTGTACCTCGGTCTACATACAAGTCCCCCCACAGCTGTCCTGCTTTGTCTGACTTCAGTGGGAGATGATGTGCCTAGTCCTACAGTGACTGATGTGCCAGGGTGGGTTTGCTGATAGGTGAGGTGCGAATGGAGGAAGTGGCAGGGGTGGATGTTTCTCCCTCTGTGTCAATAAGGGAAGTCCTGTGAAAACATTAAACAAAATTTCTCCTGGAATGAAACATCTGCTCCTTTTTATTATCCAGTTAGTAGGTCTTTTCTTTCTTTTTTTTTTCTTTTTAATTTTTTAAAATTTTATTAGAGGTTTGGAGTAAATTTTATATTAAGATGCTTAAAAAGGGACTTATAATTTGTTTTGTAAAATGATAAGAAAATGAGTATTTATAATCTCCATTTTGTAGCTTAAACATTTGAGTCTTCAGAGCTTGATGTGCTCTCTCCATAATAGCCTGTTCTTAGAGATTATGGGGAATGCCAATGGAGTGCTCAAAAGCCTCACACATAGGAGCGCTGGCCATTTTTAAAGCCCTTTGGCATCCCCAAGATTGCACAACAGTAAAAAAAAAAACAAAACTGCTGTACCATATCTTTGAAAGCCTCCCCATGTCAGACAGAAGCACAGATAACCCAAGTATCTCAGATTGCAAGGGGACATACAAGCCCTGTAGGTTAACATAGCATAGATTGCAAGGCTCTGTGAGTTATTTACCATGGGGAGAACATGCATAGGGTGGGTTATGCCAAACAGTTCTGCTCAAGATGGCTCCAGCAGCCGTTGGAGGTGGAGAGCAGCGGTGACTGGATGGTATGATGCATCTCTCTATTGAGTGGCCTCTGAAGAGAAAGCAGCAACCTTTGTCAGGGAATCAATATTTCCTTACCTTTATACATAGGAGCAGGAGGCATAAAATGAGCTTAAGTGTGTTCCACAGAGAAGGGACAATTTCTAGACTGAAGGAAGACTTGTGACCCTGAAAGCAGGGTTAGGCTAGTGAAGCAGCCACAAGGCAGTAGAACAGTTTTTAATATGGGAAAAACAACTTGACTATACATTAAGAGTTAGTATACAAGTTTAAGGGTTTGTCCTCTAGTCTTTTAAAAACAGTAATTATTGCTATTAGCTCCTTTGTCATGTAGAGGATTTGTTTGTGGGGAAAGACTCTGTATCAAGGCAGCCTATCTGAGGGGGAGCCATAGGCAAACATTATTGTCTCGGGGCATCGGGGCTGATCTGGTTCTAAAAGGGTTAATAAAATTTTAACTTTAGAAATATTTTCTTAATGACTCTGGGGCAGCATCCAGGCTGAGAATATCAAACAATAGCTTCAATTTAGCTGTAATTATTTTTAAGAAAGGACAAATCCAATTAACATCTTAAAGAAATTCTTGAACATTTAGAATTTTTAAAAATAACACCTTAATGAGTCACACTTTTGTCAAGTCTGACAGCACAGCACAGCACAGCACAGCACAGCACAGCACAGCACAGGACAGCACAGGACAGCACAGGACAGCACAGGACAGCACAGCACAGCAGTGAATCCCATGGACGACTTTAGTTGTTTGGGCCTGGGGAGAATGCTGAGGGGTCAGGTATTGTGGTTGAGGGAATTTGGGTTTACAGTGTTTTGCTGCATCCATCTACAAGTCAGACTCATTCTCCTCCTCGGATTCATTACTGTCTTTTCCTGAACTATCTTTCTTATTCTATCAAGAAACACACACTGTTCTTAGATCCTGAATGAGACACCAATAAATGAGTCCCTTCTTGAGGGGGAACGGAGGGCTCCTGAGTGGACCAGAGCTCTTTATCACCTGCTGTGTCTGCTTCCGCATATTCAAACAGCCAAGTGCTGTGAGAGGTATGTCTTTCCCTTCATTCCTGCTGTCTCCCACATTTCAGTATCTAAAGTTTCTTGGTCAAGGACTGGCTTACTGTACAAGCTGAAGAGAACCATCAGCTGACTAGTGCAAACCTTAATTTCCCTTTTCTTAAGTATATGTTTAATAACAGCAGAGGAAAACCTTTTGTCCATAGATTTACCTTGTCCTATTTTGGTGGGGTTGACGCCTAACAGGAGGGAGCCTCAGCCCAAAGAGACAGACAATTTCTGGGGGTCAGCGCTGTAAGTTGACAGAGCCTCCACCCATAGTGGCAAGTGATTCACAAGATCAGATGTTGGTTGCCGGGGAAGGACGATGACGACTCTAGCTGGACTCAACTCCAATTACACTCTTTATGCCAATAACCAGTTTTGGTATCCATGTGGAGGGTAAACCAAGGCAGGTAGCTGTCTGGGGGTCAGAGCTTAGAGTTGCTGACAGGGGTGGATCCAGATACCTACAGGGGCTGCTGCCAAGGCAGCCAGGGATTAGAGAAGTTACTCAGCAGATTTGTCTCTGAGGGAACAAAGCTTAATTTACTGGGGCTGGCACTCCCTGTAGCCAGTTGAAAAACTATGAACTCTTTTAACTCCTTGGGGCTGGTGAGAAAGGGAAGAGAGAAAATTCACACACACACACACACACACACACACACACACACACACACACACAC
>NW_021620506.1:1088482-1125033 GCF_004785775.1 Grammomys surdaster | reverse complement strand
CACACACACACACACACACACACACACACACACACACACACACACACACACAGTTGATGGATAGAAGGAACAACGTGCCAACCCCCACACTTTATTTTTTCTTCCATAGTTTATATATCTCATCAAAATCTTTTAAGCAGTATAAAATTACAATGCAATTACCTTTTAGTTTTCTTCTAGTGAATGACTATGAAAAAACAATATGTTCTCCAATATCTTTACAAGAAATAACATTATGTAGTAGTACAGGTAAAGAAAAATTATTCCCCAAAACCCATGGACATCCGTAACTAAGCAACTTACTATAGATAGACTAACAAAGTATAAGCAAGCAAAGTAGTTTTCCTCAGCCAGTTTCTCTTACTGGCAGGCAGCAATTTGCAGTTACAAAAAAAGAGACAATTATTTTATTATTCCTCTTTAAAAGTAATCTAAGAATCTTAAAAGAATCACAAATCTAAGCTTTTACATAAGTATCAGTCATATCTATCTTAAACCCTCAGAATGCAACTCTTATTAAATCATATCAGGAGGCCGAGGGCAAAAATGGGTATAAGAAATCAATTATCACCAGTCCAGCCTCAGTGAGAGTCATGTCAGCCAGCACTGCCCATTGTTCTTGTTCCCTGACTATAAAGGTCCTAGCTTAACTAATAAGAGTGTGTCTTTCTGAACTTCAGTCTGCTTTCTAAGATTTTTTTCGTAAGAGCTAGTAGTAAATACATCTCAACCTAGCCTCACTAACAGTTTTATTTTTCCAAATGTTTTCTAAGGGTGGTGGACATCTCTAAGTTCTTTCCTATGGTGGTGATTGAATCATAATCTGCTCCAGCAACAATGTCTGAAAGAGATCAAGCTTTAATATTGTGAGTACCAGAAGTACTGCCCAGTGAGGGACTGGAAGCCCCTTACTTAGCATTTTCATACAATCCTTAGATTAAGACAGATGTGAGGGCAGCAAGCAGAGCAGAACTCCATACAGCATGATGTCCTCAGGACACGTGGTCCTCGGGGCCATGGCACGTCAAGGCTCACCTATGTGGCTGTGGTAACCTGTGGGCTGTATTCCATGAGTTGTCTTTCATCCTGTATGGTCATTGGCATGGGTTGTGGGGGTGAGTGCTCCCACTTCTCAGAGGAGAGGGAGCTGCAATGCAGATGTAAAGTTAATAAATAAATTAATGGAAAAAACCTGAAACTTGTTTTTTAGTTTAAAATAGGAAGGAATATTTTAAGCTTAAATCACTACTCAAATTTTGTTTCAAAATCTAATTAGGATAGCAGACAGGCCCAGAATTAGAAACCCTCTGGGGAAGTAAAACCTTTTGCCTTGGTAAAAACAAAACTAATATAAAAATAGCAGACAGAAATATAGCCCATAATCTATAATTAATATGCTAAAAGGCATTTTTTCTTTAAACAATAAGCAACAAAAACCAACCAGCGTTCAGAATGCAAGTGAGGTAACCAGAATGAAACGACAATCCATAGCACGAGGCAGGGATGGGACTCAGTGGAGAGCTGCCATCAGACAGCACTGTACATCGTCATCTTGTCTGATTTAAAGGCAGCCACTATCCAAACCTTCTCACCTCCCTTTAGTCTAGTTCTGCTTTGGAGGGGCTGGGCACAGGGCTGCGAGGAGAGACTAGTTCTTTTGGGGCTGTGGTGGGCAGAGGTAAATTATTCCTCCTCACTTCCCCAAACCTCTCCAACCTCCAGATCCTACCCACATTAGATAGGAGTCAAGAATGGAACATGAAAGTGATACACACCTGTGCAGCACTCAGAAGGTGGAGGCAGGGGATTAGCATGTCTGATGTCCTGTCTCACAGGAAACAAACAAACAAACAGGAGGTGGGACACAGAACAAAAGAGGGTACAGAAATGAAATGAAGACTTCTAGGTGCAATCAACTGGCTAGCACACTATCTCAGGACTACATGAACTGTGGAAATGGCTTCCAAAACCACCCTCCCCTATCCTAGAGGCTGGGTTTACCATACCACTTGCTAAAAGCCCAATAGCACAGAGGACAAATAATGTTGGTGTGCTCAGAATTCCTTCCAGGCTTATACTTTCCATGTAACTTATTGTATTTCAACCCAGGCTCAAGATAAAACAGGTGAAGATCTGCTCCTAGGAGGTGGCAAAGCCCTGGGAAGGCCCAGCTTGAAACAGCCCCTCCAACAAGCCGGTGCCAGCCAACCTACAAAGGCATGACAGTTATTTTAAGCAAGTGAGATACAGGCTGCTTAAGATGGCAACAGTGACTGAGGTGAGCAGATGGCAGGCTCTCTGGCTTCACTCTGTCACAAGGGTGAGTGACAGCCTCTCCCCCTTACTTCTCTACACCCACAGCCTCGGCTCTGTTGCAAGCAGCAGGTGTCCAGTATCGGCTGTGACCACATTCCTGTTTATTCTAAAGATAGTGAGCTATGAGAGTAAAAACCAGAAAATCAGCAAACATGGTAGCATTCTGGGCGGAGGACTGCCTGCAGCTGAAGTCATGTTTTAAAAAATAAAGGCTGTGATCAAAAGTTATTTCATCATCTTCTACGTGCTAAATGCTATTAATAGTACCTACCTCAAAAGTTAGTCATGGGGATTAAGAGAGAACATATTTCAAGCATTTATGTCTTTACTTGGTACATGATCAACAGTGTACTAGCCTTTTCTGTTACTGTTACCTGCAGAGATGTTTCAAAGATTACTAAAACTCCTTTATCTGTTGCCCCAACCAGCTATTAATAATTATGTTTTTATGCCTGTTATAAGCTCCGTATAGCTTGTTACACTCTTGTTCCACACTCAGGAATGTTCCGTGTTGAAGGGCACCATGTCCCCATACTGCCCTCTTCCAGGCACTTCCAGACCACGAGTTCTGCTCCCAAACCTAGGACATCACTTAGCCCTTCTTCACCTCCTTTAGTCAGACTTGTTCCTCAATGTCCAGATTCTGTGCTGCCTCCTCCATGAAGCCCGCTGTCTTCTCTCAGATGTCCTGTTCCTGCTACCTCAGTCCTATTTTATCACTTTCTGCTTACAGCATCTCCTGATGAAACCATTAGCTGTTAAAGGACACCACCACTATTCTGCCCACTGATACCCAAGTACACAGCAGGCAGGGAACACATACTTGTTGAGTTGATACATTTGAAAGATTCATTTCGGTAAGTTCAAAAGTCTAAAATAACTTTACTAAGAAGCCACTGAGTTTTTAAGGACAGAAGTCAGAGCTGGGTATGGAGGCACATACCTGTAATCACAGTACCTGGACCTGGAAGAGCAACAATCGGGAATTCATCCTAGGCTGTATGAGAGTCACTAACAACCTGCAAAAACCTTGTCTGAAAACCTGCCGTAACTTAACACTTTTTAAAGGGAAAAGTTCTTTATATGTAAAAAAGAAAGACACTTGAGTTTTTGCATTAAAAATTTTTATTTCATTTAAAAGATCCAATATATGAAGCCAAATTAACCCCAAATTTACAGCTACATTTAGAGATCTCTGAACTAAATGGCACTGTTTGAGGTTACCTGTCATTGTTATCTCCCCCAAAGTTGTTTCTGAGCAGAAGCTGGTATTACTGTAATACATATCTCAGATGTCACCTTTCATGAAGAAGTTAAAGGCTGACAGGCTTTCCCCTTGTGGGCGAGGATAAAAACACAACAGAACCTGGTCCAATGCTTTGTGCACACTAGGTGTATGTAACTATAAAGTAACGTATGGTGCTGTGCTTTGCTCCTGGATTTACTCCAAATACCGGTGTTGGTCAACACTTTCTGGGATAGTACTTCAGAATTTCCTTCTTTTAGAGTACACCAAAGGAAGTGGGTTGGTCAAGCTAGAGACAAACTACCACAAAGCAAAGGAACAGCTTTTCTGGTTGGTAACAGTTGGCTGGTAACAGCATAAACCACCTCCCAAATGTTTTCCCTTTTGGCATCATTTACTTAGAGTGATGCAAGACCTTGATCTCTGCGTACATGTGAGGAAAATGAAAAGATGAGTTTGTTACTTTATAGCTACACCTTTGATTTCAAAAGATGTGGAGACAATGTGTCTAATGAGTCCATCTGGAAATCACTTCAGCAAGGGAGTCAACAGCCTGTGAAAGAGAAGACATGGCAGAGGGTGGAAGATTCATCCTTCCCACATTCTCTTGGAGGACAAAGCTGGGCCCAAGGACAGAAGTTACCGGGAGGGAGGCTTCAACTCCATTAAGGAGACCTTCCTAACAGAGCTGCTCAACAATGAATGGACTGCTCGTGAGGTAGAGTCACTGAAGTGTTCAAGGTGGAAAGACAACCTTGGAGAAGGGACTCCTGCATTTGTTAAGAGGTTAGACTGGATGAACCTCAGGTCTCTTTCAATTCTGAGATTCTAGAAAATTCCCTCAGGGAATTCAGAAGAGAATTCCTAAAAGGAAAGAGAAAGCACACATATGGTATACTTTTAGAATCCTCTTGAGTTTTCTTTTTTAAAAGGTACAATAGAAAATGTAGTCTACGGTCTTTTAAAATGCATATTTACCCTTCTCCCACTATTAATTAGGAAGGGTTCATTACAACTTCTTTATATTATAAAGAAAGGATGGAGATTATATTTATAATTTTGTAAATATTTTAGAAAAATGCTTAAAATCTAGTAATCAATGCCCTAGAAACTTTATAGATTTTTAAGTAATATGCACAGATACAAATACATTATTCATTAAATACAGCTCACGTCTGTGTTTTATTATACTCTAAAATATACAGGAATCTTGATGTACTGAAAGAGTGCAAGTAAATACAGTATTCAAGCAGTCACTATTTCTATGTACATGCTCATTAATTCTTCAAAAAACCCACAAAATTATCAAATAGATCAAAATACTGTTCTGTGTTTTCACACTTTATATTCAGAAAAACCAGCTGATAATTTACAATGCCATAAAGTTCCAGTTTCACAATACAAAAAGGAGAAGATGAAATTGGGCATCATTTTGTTGCAATGTATGGAACTTTACTCAGCTCTATTAAGACTCCTGCCCCCAATGTGAAATCATTGTTATTGGGAAAGTGACAGTTACAGTAAAAGAACCACAGAAAAGTGTCATTCAAAATTAGCCTAATGTCAGCCTCTTCTGTTATTACCTGAAAGGCAGTCTTCAATTTGGCAGGCAATCTCTGACAGTAAGAAGCTGCAAACCTGCTACTCTAGATCTCAGTAGGACCTAAAGCTTGTAGTATTTTAAATCTTGCCCAATATAGAATGCCTTCCAAATGACCTGATTCTGTTTATGAATCACCATCTAAAAGCAAACTGCAGTGCTTCTGAAAATGAAGCCAAATAGTTTGCTGTTGATTTTTATAAAGAAAACATCTGAAGGCAGGCAGTGGTGGTGCACACCTTTAATCCCAGCTCTTGGGAAGCAGAGGCAGGTCGATTTCTGTGAGATCGAGGTCAGCCTGGTCTACAAAGCAAGTTCTAGGACAGCCAGGACTACATAGAGAGAACCCTGTCTTAAAACAATAAACAACAACAACAAAAGAAAGGATGTATTCAAGAACCTTCCAGTACTGTTTTAAAGCATGAGAGGCAGACATAGTTTTACAATATTTTCTTTTACATAAAACATTTAAAATCCCATTTTGTATAGAATTCAAAATCAGCTTTCAACAATGTTTCATAACAAAAGTCTTTAAAATTTTTTTAAATTTTGATTCTTGTTTTGCAAAGTTCAAAGATTAAAATAAATGACAACAGAATTCCTTCAACCAAAAGGTGGAGGTCCCAAAGTACTGACGTAATGCAGGTGTGCCATGCACGGAGAGGCCCAGACAGTTCTCTCCCCAGGACAACTGGGTTACAAGAGGTGAAATAGTCTGTTTTTTAATTTCATTAAAAAATTTCCTCCATGGAATTCCTCAAACAAAAATAGTTCAATTTAAAACCAAACCACTCAAATGTGGGCAATAGCCCTGACCTCATCTGCGTCTGTCTCTAGTACTTTCAACCACACTGCACCCAGTCAGCTGGTTTTGAAGTCTATAAAAACTGGAATTAAAAACTTTTATATAAAAAAATTTAAAAATACATCTGCTTCCTCTCATGGTTCCATACAGTACCGGGAGACTCTGAGATGTTTTCTTTATAAAAATCAACATCAACCCAAATCTGGCTTTACTTTCAGAAGCACTGAAGTTTGCTTTAGATGATCTCTCATTTCATCTATTTCCGTTTCCACAAAATGGAGTTCAAATTAAAAAAATCTGTATGTTATTTGGTCCTTGGCAATTTGGTGTGTACATAATGCCTATTATACCAAACTTTTATTGCATTTAAATTTAGCTGTAATTTTATGGGTAAAATTTAGTCTAGTGTTTTATCTCTTTCTTTACAGCAGTGTTGCTCATGTAAGCAGGTCAGGGAGCAGTGTCCCAATTTCTGGCACTGCAAAGCCAATTAAACGATCCCACAAAGCAATCGACATCACTGTGTTTTCCACTGGTCAAGTCATTATTAAGATTCTAGAAGTTCCTTTTGCAAAACTTGCCTTTAAGACTCCTCTTCCTAATGTCATCGCATTTCTTCTATTTGTTCACTGTGTGATCTTTCTTCAGGTTGAATCTGTGTATGATAAGAAAAGTGCTTTTTTCCTGAAAAAGCCCGGTTTGAAGTTTCAGTGTCAGAACTCCCTTGGAGCGGCAGCTCGCTCAGCCTTTCAGTAGGTCTCAGAGTCAGAGTCGTTGAGCTCGTCCACCTCAGTGTACAAGTACTCCTGTTCCCCACCAATGTTGTTGAAACTGCAGTAGGAGCTGGGTTCATTCCTCATGATAGGCAAGGCTTCAAAGCTAACTGTTTTTGAGGTGTTGGTATAACGGTTAATGGCATTGAATGTCAGGGATGTCAATGGGCTACTCGATGAGACAGGCATCATGGTGGCCAAAATGAGAGCCAGGCAGTCAGCCACATCCTTATTGGGAGCACAGGCCAAAGCTGGGGTGTAGCCTAGAATTGAATTTAAAATTTAAAAGTTACCATCCTAAGCTCTGCAATCTTCACACACAGATTTTTGTGATTCTTTGAGTAGGTAAATTCACAACTGTCTAGTAAGCAGAAAGAGATACAATGCTAAGAATGTGGGGTAGAAGGAGAGCTTTCACACTAAATAACAGAAGAGGGAACTAAAGCCTCACAATGGATACTTCTCCTAACATCTCACGACTTACCAATCTCCAACCCAACTCAGGAAAGACAGAGTACTCTTAGAATAAAGAGAAGAGAACCTTGACCTCATGAAGGCTGGACGCCCCAGGGGGTGGGAATTCTGAGGGTGGGGAGGTGGGAGTGGGGGGGTAGATAGAGGTTACATCCACAGAGAAGGAGGAGGAGGGGTGAGGGGATACGGGGTTCCTGGGTGGGTGGGGGATGGGGTAAGGGAACAACATATGAAATGTAAATAAAACATCCAATAAAAAAAAAAAATAATAAAGAGAAGAAAAACACCAATAAACCCAAATCAGCCGATTTCCCTTTAGAACAGCGAGTTGAGGATTACTGTAATTCTTACCTGTATAAGTTAACTTTTATATGGTGAACATCTAAACATGGAAGTATATGAATTAAGCATTAAAGAGATGATCACTAACTATTTACCAACTGAATTACAGAAGTCAAAATTTTAGTATGTTTGTCAGTCAGCCTCAGATGAAGACAATGGCTTTGGGGGTGGGGGGAGATGGCTCAGTGGGTTAAGTACCTTGTAAGCATGAAGACCTAAGTTCAATCCTGGATTCATGTAAAATAAGTCAGGCATGGTGGAATGCACTTAAAATTCCACTGCTGAAAACATGAGTTCCTAGGACCCACTGGGCAGATACATCCATGTAAGGAAATGATAAACTAAACGAAACAGTAAAAGCCCAGAATCTCAGACAAGCATTTCCTTTTGTCCTAGCAGAAAAATTTCCGCAAACATAAAGAGCCGCAACACCAAGCATCAACAGGAAAGCCATGGAGAAAGCATATGGTACCTTGGTTGGCAAAGAGCTAAGCTTGTGACTGAGATGGGAGACGACGGTAAACATACCACTGTGACGGCAAGTTTCAACTCTGCCACATCAAGTTTTAGGTTCTCTTGTTTTAAGTCATGTGGAGCTAAAAGGTGCTAATGTCATAGACATCTTAAATCTGGACTAGCTTTGCTTATTGTTGCACTGTTTCTCATATTACTGTGCTCTTGTGTTAGCAGCCACACACATATGTACTTTAAAAGATGTAGTTTGTTTTTAAAATAGGATGATTTATCACAAACCAGATAATGATATAGCCACCAGTCAGAATGAGAACACAGAAAGAGAACATTACCAGTATACTACAAATATTACATGTCTTTTCCTCTTCCATAGTAGTAACCACTATCCTGACCTTTTCTTTCTGTGGTAACAATTTCCTTGTTGCCCAGTTTTTTGAACCAATACATGGAAGCATATAGTATACATATTTTAAAATTTGATTTCTTTTGTCTAATGATGTGAGACCTAATATTGTCACAGGTAACTACAGTCAGATAGCTCACTGCTGTATAGTACTCCAATATATGAGCATACCACAGTGTATATATATTTAATTACTGGGCATTTGGTTTTTCTACCTCTTCCTATTTTCATTATTATGATGAAGGTAAAGGAACAACTAGCTAATTACCTGAAAGGATGGGCAACAGTGGATAAAGGACAAGCATGACTCAATTAAATCACCTCCTCAAAATGCCTGATCGAGGGCTTTATTCTCATGTCTTCCCAAGGTTCTGCTGAAACTATGAAGGTAGCAGCTATTGTTTCTCTGATACTAGCAAGCAGAAGCCAAGTCATCGGACAGGACAGAGTGCCTTCATACATGGGAATGCACCTCCTAGCAGTATTTGTAGAAAGAACGTAACTGTAAACAGACGCCTCTCTTCTACCTGAGTTGGTGTGGTTATAGAATAAGAAACTCCTTAAGGACATTCCATGAATATGTAACATTTCTTTCTTCTTTAGAAAACACATTTCAATACCACTAACTCCATTCTTGGGAGTGAACAAAGGCACAGAATGTACTGGTTCCTTCATCTTGTCCTTTTTGTTTTTCAAGACAGTATTTCTCTGTGTATCCCTGGATGCCCTGGAACTAGCTGTGTAGACCAGGCTAGCTTCAAACTTGAGAGCTGCCTGCCTCTGTCAAGTGCTGGGATTAAAGGAGTAAGTCACCAGCATGTGGCTTATGTTGTCATTATTTAGTCTTTAGAAGATAATTAATCATCAAACTGTTACTACTGGCTAACTTACAAATAACTCTACACAATCATAAAATGAGATTGATATTCATTTAACTTGTGAAAAAAGCCACATTACTATGAAATACTTTAAAGGGTATTAAGAGGATACGTAGGTCACCACTAGAGACCTTTAGTAACAGGTTTATTATCCTTTCCATTTCGTGTGTGTGTGTGTGTGTTTAAGACAGAGTGTCTCTGTGTAGTCTTGGCTGTCCTGGAACTTGCTATGTAGACCAGACCATCCTTGAACTCAGAGATTGTTCTGCCTCTGCCTTGTGAGTTCTGAGATGAAAGGTATGTGCCATCACACCTGTCCTCTTTTTAACTTCTTAAAAAAGATAAAAACTCTTAGAAATAGTCAAGAAAGATCTACATATCTACATAGCTATCATAATGTGCAAGATGTGATCAAATATTAATGTTTTTATTTCTGCATTTAAATCTATGCAAGCAGTTTCATTTCTAGAAATATCTAGATTTTGCTTTCGGGCTTCAGATTCTTACATTTAATTGCTTAGTTTCATTCAGTTTGCATATGTCCCCAAATGAACTTCAGACTCTGCTCCTGTATTTTTGGCTCAAGTGCCATCCACACAAGGTTCCCAAGCTTCAATGGATATGACTTCCTCTTCAAATACTACTTATCTCTCCTTCATCAAATCCCAAAGAACCCGTGATCATACCCACATTTTTCATTCCAAGTTCCTCTACTTGGAAAATAAGAGTGTGTCTTTCTGAACTTCAGTCTGCTTTCTAAGATTTTTTTCATAAGAGCCTGTAGTAAAAACATCTTAACCTAGCTTCACTAACAATTTTATTTTTACAAATGTTTTCTGGTGGTCATAGCTGACAATCTACATCTCTAAGTTCTTTCCTAGGGTGGTGATTGAATCATAAATCTGTTCCAGCAGCATTGCTGCTGTAAAATGCCAGAAATACTGCCCAGCGAGGGACTGGAAGCCCCCTTACGTTTTCATATAATTCTTATATTAAGAGGGATGTGAGGGCAGCAGAGCAGAACTCAGTCTCCTCAGGTTTGAGGCCATCTACCTCTCCAAGAGTCATTACACCTTCTGGTCTTGTTGCTCCGTTCTGAGGAAATTTCCTAATTCAAGACAAACTTGTTCTACCATCTGCACTCATCTCAAGTTCTACCTCTCAATAGGAAAAAGAGAGCAGGGTTCTCTCCAAACTAACACAGAAACCTGCAACTGGACCATGTGCACACTCAGAGGCTTTGGAACATTTAATACTAAGTAGAATGTCTTCATCAAACCTCTCCCTTCAAGGCTCTCTGTGGAAGAGGAGGAAGAAAGTTTTTAAGAGCCAGAATAAATGGATGACTCCAAGGCTCTCCATCTCTAGTGAAGAAGCTATCTGTAATTCACAACCACTGGCAAAGGAAAAAAATCAGTTTCTCTACTAGAGTTTCACTGAGTATATATTAATCACACATCAGGGCAGGCCCCACGTCCATGAGTAGTTGGTCAATGACTATTATTTTTGTATTTTTAAATATCTTTTAATATTTTGTAGGACTTTATGTCCCATTTTGCTTTAGATATTTTTTTATCTTATTGGTTATTTTGTGTGTCTGTGTCTCCTGTTTATTATTGAGGGAGGGGGGAAGAGAGAGGGAAACATAAAATTGGGTAGGTAGGGAGAGACGGATCTGGGAAGAACTGGGAGAGGAATGGTCAAAATACATCATATGAAAAAATTATTAATTAAAAAAAAGGTTCCCTCTCCATGTGCTGTCTTGGAATGTCTCATCTGATCGGTAAAGATGGGTCAAGCCTCTTTAATGTGCCTGTATAGGAAGGAGACTGTGTCATACTGATGCCACACAGACACCTCTCAACTTGACAGCTTTGGTATAATTATACATGTAACTGGATCCTGAGCCCTTCTAACACTCAGAAACTATCAGTGAACACAGACAACAAAGATGATCCTCTGGTCATATGGAGTGCATACACATTCTTATGGAGGAGACACACTTCAACATGAAACAAAGCACATTATATCCAGTAAGTTACACAGACAGTTCGATCAGGTTGACTGGGACTAAGGTGCTGTAACACAGATAGGTTAGTGGAATTAAGCTTTCATGGAAAGGATGAAATTTGAGCTATGATTTGAAATAGGTAAAGGATTTAATCAAAGAACACCTGCAGATCAGAGTGTTCCGGGCAGAAGACAGAGCTAAAACAAAGATTATAATGTGTGCACTGCTTCCACGGTAGAGAAGCTGGAAGGGAAGAGCGAAGCAGAAAGGACAGGGATAGGAAACAAGCTTGGAAAGGAGTGGAGTACTTCGGAGTTCACTGTGAACTATAAATAAACTAATGGGACAAACATTTCTTATGTGTTTTAAGAATTACCTGTGAGGGTAGTAAGCAGAGAAAAAGAAGGACAGATACTGCACTTACTTTAAAGGAAGAATCAGTAGCAAAGCTGATGCACTGTACAGTGGGTATGAGAGAGGAACCAAGGACAATTCTTCAAGCTATGAAGAAGGGAACTGTCATCAACTGAAACCAGGATGGCTGTTGGAAGGGTAAGTCTGCAGTGGGTAAGGAAAAAGGGCTGACAGTTCTATTAGACATCTATATGATATTATTAATTAAGCAGCTAGACAGACATATGAATGCAGACACTGGGAAAGTCATTCCTAAATAAAAAGTTACCAAGTCTCAGCAAGGAAGTTTTAGAATCAAGGGTTGGAGAGGATCATCTAGAGGGCAAACATAGACAGACAAGGAAAGCAGCAAAAACTAGACTTCAGAACTCTCCAGCATTGGTGCGGAGTCCCTAAAAGCCAAGTAAAGAAAGTTTACCAAGGAGAAAGGAGTACTCACAGACCCAAACTGGCCTGCCAAGTGAAACAAGATCTGACTGAACACTGAGGAGAACCATCAGGAACCCTGATGGGAAAGAGTTGTACAGTGTGGTGGGGACTGAGGCCTGCCTATAGAAAGCCAGTTCTTGAGTAGTTCTGCTGCAATGGCAGACAGAGCAGCAGCTGGCAGAGGGTGTGAGATTAGTGATTTTTCAGACAGCAGAACTAATATTTTTCTACTGAGGGGTGAGAGGCTTGGGGTGGGGGTGCAGTTCAGTGGCAGAGTACTCACTCACAGTACTTGATTCCAACACCAAACACACAAAGTGACATTAACAGGGAGTGATTGCTAAAGTGATCATCTCTAACAGGAAAAAGGGGACAGCATCCAACTTAAGAGTAGAAGGACTGGCTTTGTCTATGAATAAGACACATTAGTAGGGCTTTGGTAAATATTTGTTAAAAGAACAAAACCCTGGATTCCAAAATGAATAACAGTGGCGAGCAAATAGGAAATATCAAGCTTGATCTAACAGAAGATATGTGAATTCAGAAGCTCACCTATCAGACATACTTTGCTTGTTTCTCTTGCTCTTAGTTTTCTACTACATAGAACTCAGTATTAATTCCAACACTCTTCTTTGCCCAATTAAGAAACCCACTAAGCTTCACTGTACTTCAAAGATGCACCATCAAAAAACTCCAACCAAGCTCGCCCATGGAAAGCCCATGGAGCCTACTTACCATTCTCATCCACAGCAAGCACACTTGCTCCTTTCCCCAGGAGCTCTTGAACAACCATTGTGAGCCCATTTCGGGCAGCAACATGCAGAGGTCTGTAGGGAAAAATTGTACATATATGTGCAGTGAACGCACAGATACATACCTGGCTGCCAACGAACACTTGGCCAAGTTTTGAAGACCTTGAGATACAAAGCTGAGCTCCCTAGCTCTCAATCAGTGAAGGCAGGAGGGAGAGCAGCACCTCCACAGAAAGCTCAGTCTTGCTCACCAGTAGTAGTTTCCTGACATCATTAAATCTACTGTACCTTCTAAGTCTCCATATTCAAAGGGTTAGCCAAGAACTACATTCTTTTTTAAAATTATATATATAAATTTCTTGTATTTTTGAGTTATAATTACATCATTTCCCCTTCCCTTTCCTTCCTCTAGACCCCTCCCATATACTCCTCGTTGCTTTCTTCCAAATTCATGCTCTTTTTTCATTTATTGCTATTCCATATATATGTGTATATACAAATATATTCATATGTATGACCTGCTGGGTCGGTATAATGCTACTTGTATATATTACATAGATTCTTCAGGGATGACCATTGGTATTGATGTACTTGTCCATAGAGAAGATCATTTCATACTCTCTGTATTCCTTAGGTACCAGTGGTAGTTCTTTGTAAGGGGCTGAGGCTTCCTGGCTTACCATGGTCCACTTTGCATGGCTATTGTTGTCCTTGTTGAGGTCATGTTGAGGCAGTCATTTTGGCAAGACTTTCTAGGTGTAGCTTATGATCTTATTACATGGCACACTCTCACAAAAAATTCCCCTACTCTCTGGCTCTTACCATCTTTCGGGCCCCAGTTTCACAATGATCCTGGAATCTTAGGTGCAGGATTATTTTATAGATGTGTCCACTGGGACTAGATGAGCTACATACTGCCAGTATCACAAATTCAAATAGTCTTTAAAAGATGTTTATTGGCCCAGTGACTAACTTTTGGACCTTTGAGGGATTTGACTGAACCCAGAATGTAAACTATTCCAATCTTTTTCTTTTTCTTTTTTAAAACCAATGGAAATTCAAAGAGAATGATGGGTGTCATGGGTTTAAGATCTCAGTCAAACTCAAGTCTTACTGCTTATGCTCAGAGGCTGATTCTTTCTGAAACTTCTTTAAGTTCACAAACACACACACACACACACACACACACAGAGAGAGACACACACACACACACACACACAGAGAGAGAGAGAGAGAGAGAGAGAGAGAGAGAGAGAGAGAGAGAGAGAGAAAGCTTCTTATCTTCATACAGCTAGAATGAATAGCACTTTTCAGCTGATTTTGATAATATACAGAATAGCACTACCTTCCTTTAGAAAATTACATGAATAAACAGACTGAGAAAAAAACTCATTATCAATGTTGTAATTTCAAATCGCAACAATGTTGCAATGTTAAAAAATATTTAAGTATTAGAACTTTTAGTTATATGATTTCAGAAATGAGTTCTGACAATTGTAAAAACTATTCTTTAAATGGTTTGTACTAATCTATTTGTCACAGTTTTAAAAGTGCATTTACCTTTTTTTAAAATTGTAGAGATCACTAAATTTAGTTAGACACTAAAAGTACTCACGTTTGCAAGGCTGCGTTGGTTGCATTGATGAGGTTTCTATCTGTTATCTTTTCCAGAATTAACAAGGCACTAGTTTCATGACCCTAAAATTGTGAAAAATAGCTCTTGAAAAAAAAAATCACACTATTAAGAATAAACATATGAATCCAACCATCTCTAATATATGTACAATATTACACATATATACAATTTTTCTAAGCTAATGTCTTAAGTATCTACTCACAAGTATCAGAAATGGGAATAAGAAGACAGGTGAATACCAAGTGTTAAGCTTGTATTTCAAACGGCTGGGCGGTGGTGGTGCACGCCTTTAATCCCAGCACTTGGGAGGCAGAGGCAGGTGGATTTCTGAGTTCGAGGCCAGCCTGGTCTACAGAGTGAGTTCCAGGATAGCCAGGGCTACACAGAAAAACACTATCTCGGAAAAAAAAAAAAAAAAAAAAAGCAAAAGCAGGTTTGTATTTCAAAACCTAGTAAGCCAACACTCCCCTGTAACCCCCCAGCCCTACCTAAGTAATCATTAGGTTTGCTTCCTACTTCTGTTCATTTTAGTGAACTGAAAAAAAGGCCAATCAACAGTAACTAGGAGAACCCATCCTTAAACTATATACATACCTTGCCACAAGCCAAATGAAGGGCGGTGTTTTTACTCTTATCTTGTAATGTCAGATCTGCACTAGCACTGCTGACCAGCATCTCTGGGAGGAAAAAGTGCATCAATTCTTATGCCTATGAACATGTTTCTTAAATTACCAGTAACTCACTGTAGAGAAATGAAGACACAGAGCAAAAAATATCCCTCTTGCAAATACTTAATTGCAAGATAAACATTATAATGCATATTACCATATAATTATAGGGAACTTTTATATTCTTATGCAAATCAGATAGTAGCAACAATTAATATTTTGGATGTTAATAAATTTCAAACACTGTTTAAAGTACTCTAGATTTATAGGAACTTATTTAACCCTCACATGATCTTTTAAAGCAGATGGTGTCATTTTTCTCATTTTGTAAGTGAAAAACTGAGGCAGGAGGTCACTTAATTAGATCTAGGATTCACACTCATGCGTTGATTCCACAGCCAATGTTATTAAATCATGAGGTTTAACTACCTTGGTAAAGAAAGCTTTTCAGCTAGTAAGGGCAATGCTCCAAAATGAAAATGTGGAATGGTGAGCACTGGGAATCTAGTTACACACAGGGAACAGAATTCAAGGAATTCTTACGCAGCTTCCCTCTTCCCTCATTTTTTAATTCGTGGGTTGCTTTACTACCTAGCCCAGAGTGGCCTTCTATTTCTAATCTTCTGAGAGGCTCTTGGGCAGCTGAGTTTACAGGAGCAAACCAAGCTTGGTTCTAAACAGTGTTTCCTTTCTTATGGAGATACAATGTAACCAAGGCTGGCCCTTAAACTAGAGGCAATTTTACTGCCTCAGCCATCTCTAAACAGTTTCTTTACCAACTGTATTGGTTTGTCCGTTTTCTGCAGCCATCATAAGAGGTGTTTTTCCGGTAGAGTCTGCAGAATTGACCTGAGCATTCTGGCTGAGCAGCAGCTGTAAACACTCCACATGGTCTGTGAAGGCAGCGGCATGGAGAGGAGTTCTGAGACACAGTAAAATACAGGACACAAGCTAAATGGCACATACACTAGAAACAATTATTCCTTAATTTAGAACAAACATTTTTTCAAGGCTTTACCTATTACATTACAAAAGCATTGCTAAGAAACAAATAAGTCAATGGAACTAATTTCTATTTTAGATATGTATACTTTAAATAATCTAAAAGTTTTAAACTACAACTTGCCTAAAATAAGGATGAGCTACATAAGACTGTTAACACTATATCATTAAATAAAACTTATAAGAAATAAATGTTTACTCCCCAACTATTACCTATTACAACTGTTATATTGTTTTTTTTCAATCTGTAATCCAATTTAGAAAACTGTTAACTTTTTAAGCAATTTTCTCTGGGTTTAAAATCATTATTTCTTCAAACAGGAGAGTAACCTTTATATTTTAAAATAGTGACAAAAAATAGAATTTCCTAATGTGAAAAATTTAAGACTTTATAATTTACATTTGCAAAATCCTGTTCTCAATTAATTGTGAATTCTCTATAAGCTTTCAAACAGAAGGTCAATAGTTACTGTATTTTCTCTTATTGAAAGTAATATTGGATGATACTAATTGGAATCCTACCTTCCCTTTGAATCTGTGGCATTTACAATGCTGGCTCCTAAGGTATCAATAAGCATCTCAGCAGCACCTTCATTGTCATTGATCCTGGACAAAATAAATAACAAGGAGATCAGTCTCACAGTTAACAGTGTTTCTTAAAACACCCCAATAAATTCGATTCACTATGTTTTTACTTACACAGCACAATGCAGTGGACTGAAAGCATTTCCATCTATTTTCTGGAAAACATCCTGTTCTAAAAGTAGTTCCACACATGTCTCATGACCTAATAGGTGCATAAAAACTAGATATTAAAATACAAGACATACTTGCAACAATCTCAAATACCTAGAAGTATCTAGAAGGAAAAAGTTTAAATTCCTGGTTGAACGTAGCTCCACTCCTTAGACAATAACTAACGTAACTAATGATCTCAAAAGCTCTAGAAAATTTCTAGGCATATACACCTGCCTGCACACTTTTTTTTTTTTTTTTTTACAGTTCAAATGGTATATTTTGTTTTGCAGCTTTCCTTTTCAATTAATAAACTGTATGTTCCGTTCTAAAATAGTACACATAGGACAATTTCCTAGAATGCATTAACATTCATTTCTTCCAGCTGAATTCAGAATCACTAAAATTGTGCTTGTCTGAAAATCAGACACATCTGTTTTTTTAAAAGGCAAGCAGGCATGCCATTTGTGGAAACTTCTGTTTCTTATATAGAATGTACTTAGAACACCTAATTTCTTCAATGATAGAGGAAGAAAAGCATTCCTCATATAGGCCTGATAAGAAATGTGAAAAGACAAAAGTCAATCTCCAAAGAATAAGTACATTTTCTACCTTAGGAAACATACTTCTTTACAAATTTTTTAATGGTTAATTGACACTGTTGATACACTGAAAAAAAAAAAAATCAGCCAACAAAACCTGGCTTTAGCGAGGTAGTACTAACACATGCCTTTAATCCCAGCATTCTCGAGGCAGTGATGGGTAGATCTTTGAGTTTGAGGCCAGCCTGGTCTACACAAAGAAACCCTGTCTTAAAAAAACAAACCAAACCAAAAAATAAAAAAATGCCTTAAAAATTTATCTCACTGATTTTTACATAAAATTCATATCTGTGGATACTGTCTCAGTATATTAAACTCATAAAATGTGAAAATTCATTATTATAAAAACAAACTGAACTTCAGTGGCAATGTATGGTAATTCCTTTGACTCAGAGACAATCTGGCTACTGTGGTATGATTATTAGACTTCCATCTAAGTGAGTTGAAAGAAAAAAATATATATAAAGGCTTATCTCAAACACTTTTGCAAATGAGTGACTTTTCTTTAGCAAGGTAAAGGACTTTTTTTTAAACTTAGTACCTAGTAGGAAGACACTCAATACAGGTTTTTATCTGATACTTAACCATTGTAGCAAGCCCAGTGAAGTGCTGTATACCCATGATTGTCTACTATGGCTGGATTTGCATCCATAGATGTTGCTGACTGCAAAAGGGCTCCAAGAACTCCAATGTGTCCACAGGCCGCAGACAAGTGTATGGGTGTCCGACCCCTGCTGTCCCGTAGTAAGCACTTAGCACCATGTTGAAGTAATGCATCTACACACTCTTCATGGCCTGTCACTGCCTGCAAAAATAATTTGGGTGTATTAAATACACTGTGTGTGGGGAGGGCACACGCACATAATGTATTTATGTTTAATTTTGGCTCACCCCTCTGTGCAATGCTGTCCTTCCCCACTTATCTTTGGCATCTACATTTGCTCCTTTGTTCAGTAGTGAGTATACACAGTCCGTGTGCCCATTGAGAACCGACAGCATAAGGGGTGTCCTGAACAATTACAGAATTAGGTTTAGTGTTATCACTTATAAAACAGCAATGATGTGATGGCTTATTTTTCATATATGTACTTTTGTGATACAACTTTATATGTATTTAAATGAAAACCTATGTTTGACATTTTCAGTTACAAACTTTGATATATTTACTAAAATAGGGACCAAAGTATTAGAATATTTAATATTTTAACATCAATTTAAGAGCAAAGTATAGTGGCACATGCCTCTAATCCCAGCACTAAAGAGGGTGAGGTAGTGAGATTATGGGATGGAGGCCTGGATTATATACTCAAATGCTGTCTCAAAAAAACATTTAAAAATTACTGAAACTTACTGTCCATTTCCATCTTGAATATCTACTGCATTCTGTGGTTCTGCATTTCCTATTAATAACCGTAAGCATTCTGAATGTCCATTTGTTGCTATAAAGTAAAAAATAAAAAATAAAAAATTAATATATATAAATATAACAAAAATAGAGTAAGCACATCTTTCAGAATATAATTTTGAAACAATTTTAATGAATTCATTAAGCATCAGGACAGCAAAGTAGGTTTTATACTGTATTTGCTATTAAGGGAGTCGTATCTGTTCACAGCAAGTAAAACAACACACTCCACAGCTATCCCTTCATCATCCTCCATGCTAACAGAATCCTCATTTTATTTAGAAGGGTGACTTGTCTCCAGCTAGGGGGCACAATCAAGTCAACTATGTTAGAGTAAGGCAGTCACAGACCAAGTCAATCATATCAATCATATTTTCTTTCATCAATGATTAGCTGCAGGGTGAGTACAATGTCTAGAGTCAACCATTAAGAAGATATTGAGAAGTCTAGAGAGCTTTGGGCAAATCATTTTATAATGAAAGGCCCTCTTTCTAAAATCCCAGTTGTGGATGTGGTCCTGTAAAGTAGCAATGATCCTGTGACATAAATGCAAAAGCAAGTGGTGATAAGGACTCTGATGGCATGCTGAGTGAAGGCACTATGGAACTGTAGGACTGTACACTCTCTGGGGTGAGACTGAATCCCTGTCAATTAGGACACATTTGGTTAGGTGATTTTTAGCTGAAAAGAATTCCAAATGGCATATACATTAATAGATTACATATTTTATAAAGAAATGTTTTCATATGCCCCAAAGCTTAAGTGGCAAGCCGAAGAACAACCCCTTCATCTCAATAGAAAGCTTTTAAAATTGTTATATCCTCCAAAAATCAGGTTCTGGCACACATAGTAAACTTTTAAGTGTATGGAAATATGGAAGTGACAAAATGATACAGAAAGAAAGATCTTCTATGATTTCTAAGCCCCTCCAACCACAAAAAAGTAATGAGAAAACTAAGTGCCTAACTGTATAGAGTACTTTTTCTGAGACAGAGTCTCATGTAGCTTGGCAAGCCTCACATTCGCTGTTTATCAAAGAATGACTGATTGTCAACTTCTGATCTTTCTGCCACTACTTCCTAAGTGCTGAAATTACAACTAAGTACAACCACGCCTTCTATAGATGGTACTGGGGATAGAACTGCTGACCTTTCTGCCTCTGTTATCATAAGCATACATGACTATTCCCTCTTTTATGCCGTACCGGGGAATCAAACCTAGGGCTTCACATGTGCTAGGTAGGCACTTTATCAGCTGAGCTGCACCCTGAGCCTCTCTACAGTAACTTTTAACAGTTCTATGAAACTCTAGTAAGTTATAAAAACATATCACTCAAAACTACACTCACTCAGTCTGTATGTTGTACTCTGGCAACAGCTCTTAGCTTAGAAATAAACAAGTGTCAAAATACTTGGGGATAGATCAAAGTGTTTATTTCGCTTATTATTAAAATGTTAATTCATTTACATTCAGCACACAGTAGCTTCTAATGAGTGTTGTTGTGTTCTAAGTTCAATAACCACAATACCACCATAGTATCACTGTAGTGCTAATCTTCAGAGAGGAAAAAAATTGTGCTTTCTTTATAGTACATAAGTAGTAAGATGCTTCCCAAAATATCTCTGATTGTGAAAAACATCTATAGAAACAGTTTCATTGAGTGTTTTTTGTTCTATATGATGGGTAGCACTTACAGTACATTATATAGCAGAGTGTCTCAGAGCTCCTTATCTTTCAAAATTCTCACGAATTAGCCTGCTGGGTGCCTATATTCCTAGCACTTGAGACAGAGGCTGATGTAGGAAAATTGTCACTTTGAGGCAGTCACAGGTTACATACAGCAGAGTTCTAAGTCAGTGTAGGGTGATGGGACCATGTCTTATATAGATATATTAAAAAAAAAAGAGTGGGGGCGACAAATACTCCATTTAAAGCTTTAAATCAGTTCTGTAAATAAATCTGTGGTTATATAATTTTGTGGATAAAGATTTGTCTCTACTCTTATTTATAGTAGAAAATGATCTTATTCATACCACTTGACAGTTTTTACAACCATATTTATTATGAGAGTTTAAATGTTCATTAAAACAGTTGTTTCTAACCTTTGCCTGAATATCCAATAGTTTTAAAAAGCTTTTCTGGGAGCAACAGTATGTACTATATTTCTAAAGTTTTCTAAAATGTATCCTTTCCCAAACAGTACAAGTAGAACTCAAGTAATATACTTGAGTGACTTCTTAAAGATCACTCCATAAACAAAAGTGAACTGAATCAGATTACATAAAGACAGGAACTAAGAAAAACATCTAACTACTATTTTTCTCTTCTTTTTCCTCTTTTTTCCTTCCTTCCTTTCTTCTTGTTTTATTTTTCAAGAAAGGGTTTCACTATGTAGCCCTGGCTGTCCTGGAACACATTCTGTAGATCAGGCTAGCCTCTAATTCAAGAGATCCATCTGCCTCTGCTTCCTGGGTGCTGGAATTAAAGGCATGAGCCACCATCACTTGGCTTGACTACTATCTTTTAATTGTACCAGTCTTGGCTATTGAAAATGAGTATTGCCTGTAAAGAGTTGGGAAATGTGTGTCTTCTACTTATATACTGCTGGTACTAACCATTTCTATGATTGTTCCCCTTCCCCTTCCCAGTCTTTTCCCACATATCAGTAACAACTTGGTTACAGATTGCTGCATTTTTCATACATTGCCAACATTATAAAATTACAATTTGAAGTAGCTTTTGCAGAAGTTAATAGTCTACAATATTTTTTTCTAAGCATTTAATGCAGTGTACTAGACTAGTAAAATAAGCAAAAACATCTATTAGGGCTAAAGAGATGGTTTAGTGGCCAAGAGTGATTGGTACATGGGCTTGGTCCCTAACACCTACATGATGGCTCACCCATAACTCCAGTTCTGGGGGATAGGACATCTTCTGGTTTCCATAAACACAAGACACATATGTGGCATACACATATATTCATACAGGCAAAACATTCATATATATGAAATCAAGTAAGTCTTAAAAATAAAGTTTTATTTTAAAACATTAATGGTTACCATTAGTTAATCTAAAATAACTTTCATTTTATGTTTTTTTTTAAAGTGTTGTCTTTCCTCCAGAATACAATCATTTGCCTGTTTAACATAAGAAGTAAACACAATTACCAGTAGCAGTACAAAAGTATATTAAGATATAAATAGCAAATCAAGTATAATATTTGGCATACCTGCTGCATGGATAGGTGTTCTCTTCAAAACGTAATCTTTTACGAGGATTGAAGCCCCCTGATTAATGAGTACATCCACACATTCAACATGGCCCTTAAATGCTGCGAGATCTAGGGGTGTTCTACCACTACTATTCCTTACATCAAGATCTAATAAAGACTGTACCAGCACTTCCAGGGCTTGATGGTGACCATGATAAGCCTAGAAAGAAAAATATGTAATTTAGACCAACTCCCTGAGTAGATTCCCCACCTCCTCAGTTCTGGGGATGGGAACTAAGGACTTGTGTGTGCTAGGTAAGTAAGGAAGTAAGCAAGTTTTCCAGAGTTACATGCCCAATACTCCTCTGCACTGAAAAATGTAAAGTAAGAAAATTTATCTTTATATTGTTACGCCTGACATACTACTAACTTCTATATTGAGAAGCCAGAAAATTTAAACTATAGATTTTTATTTTGGATTAATCACTAGTACTCTTCCACATTAAGGAATATATAGTCTATACATAATAAAACCTCAAATGACAGGTGGTAACAATGCTTGAATCATGGCAGACATCAAAACACAGATGTGACATGAAGTCACTGGAAGCTCTGGCTGTAAGATTAGGACCAGAAAGCTCGTGCTCCTGATAGGTGCGGTGGCTGGGACACTGAGTCTTTGACAGAGCTTTACTGGACTTAAATCACAAGGACAGAAGTGTAATTTGACACGAGCCAGGGCTCAAGTCTTGATTTCTCATATTTCTCATAAAACAACTACCTTGATTCCAAAATGTGCTAGAGCTCAAACATATCTCCTAGTACAGAAGTATTCAACTGGGACCTGAGAGAATATTTGTCAGGCACTGTGATAACTGTGAAAACCAGTGAGACGTAAAGATCTGTCAGAAAAAATGGAGCTCCCCTCATTACACAGCCTAAAGAAGCTTTGCAGACAATTCATTTTACAAGATGTTAATGGCACATATATTATTTATACTGGACAGGATACTGTGTAGGGAATAAAGAACAAGCTTCAAAGGATAATAAAGCAGTACTTCTTGTGTAAAATGTCCAAAAAGCAGGCTGGCAAAATGGTTCTGTGTGTAATGGCAGTTGGGACACAAGCCTAGTGACCTCTAAGTTCAATTTCCAGAATTCATGCAAGATAGAACAGAATCAAATAATTTGTGAGATGATCTGAAAACAGGGTACTCTGGGTTCAGGATACCCACTCTAAAAGAAGGAAAGAAAAAGCCAGCAAGTATAAGCAAAGAGAAAGCTTGGTTCTACTGATGTCTATGTAGGAAGCTTAATGACTGAAAAGGTTAACTATCTCAAAGATTAAAGTGAGTGTAGACATAGAATTCATTCTAGATTCACATCCAATTTTACTTGGCAATATAGTGAAAGAACTCATGCTACTCCAAGAACAACCAAAAAAAAAAAAGGGGGGGGGGCGAGAAAATGATAGTGCTTTGTTATAGGGCTCTTCTCCTCATCAGCTCCTCTACGGGACCAAAGGAAAAGCCTGTATGTCTAATACCAACAAATTTAGGAATAAGACTTTCCTAAGACCTCATTCCAGTGTCCCACTGTATCAGGTTGAAGAGGTGAATTGAAAATAATAATAAAAGAAAGTAAACTATTTCAACTAATTTTTGAAAGTCTCTTAGGATGAGATATTATGGTAGTTTGAATAGGTATGATCCCCATAGACTCATGTGTTTGAATGCTTGCTTGGCTCATGGGGAGTGGTACTATTAGGAGGTGTGGCACTGTTGGAGAAAGTGTGTCACTGTGGAGGTGGTCTTTCCTATGCTCAAATTCCAACCAGGGTGGAAGACAGTTCCCTTTTGCTACCTACAGATCAAGATGTAGAGCTCTCAGCTCCTTCTCCAGCACCATGTTTGCTGGGACACTGGCATATTTCCCACCATGATAATAATGGACTTAACTCTGTGAAACTGTAAGCCAACCCCAATGAAATGTTTTCCTTTATAAGAGTCCTTGGTTGTGGTATTTCTTCACAGCAATGGAAACCCTAAGTAAGACAGATATAAAATGCAAAACTTGCAATATAACATTTCATTGAACTTAATTACAAACTTTCAGTTTAGAAAGCCTATCTAACACAGCTATACTGAGATAGCCAAGAGATGGCGCAATCTAAGCGTCCATTGATAAGCTGATTGAATACAAAATACAATGCACACACGCTCAGATGTAAACTCAAAAATGAAGGAACTGTGTATCTAGTTAAATTTATGGTAGCAGCCAGAAGGAGGGGAAATACACAACTATTGTCACAATTGTTTCAATATTTAAGACACAAAAGTTTTAGAGATCTAACATAATTGAACAGTGCTCTAAGAGATGCTTAAGGAAGTATTTAATGGGGAACACAGGGCTGTAATCACAGATTATGGGAGGCTAAGATAAGGGACTCTCAGTTTAAGGCTAGCTTGGGCTACAAAGCAAGACCCTCCCTGTGAGTAATGAAGAGAGGGAGGGAAGAATTTGTCAAACTGGCGAACAGAAAAGTAACAACAATACGTTAGTAAGATAGTCCTATGAGAGACTACAAGATTGTCAGAAGCCACTGATGCGGATTTATTGATTCTCTACCAAAGAGGAAAGAAATCTAGCATCTAGCAAATGCCCAAGAAATGACTGACAGTGACAATGCAAGAAACACCATGTTTTCTACTCAAAAGTTCCTTTTTTTCTCACCAATAGTAAAAGAGCTACTTTTCTCTTTTACTCTTTCCATACTGACTTTACATTTTCAGACTTAGTACTTACAGTTCAAGCCTAGCAAGAAGACAAGGAGCTGGGTTTTATGTCAAGTTGACTCAAGCTAAAGTTATCTGAGAGGAGTGAGCCTCAACTAAGAAAATGCCAGAGTAAGATCTTGCCCATAGGCAAGCCTGCAGGGCATTTTCTTAGTGATGAGTGAGGACCCAGCCCATTGTAGGTGGGCCCACTCCTGGGCTGAAGGTTCTGGGTTCTAAGAAAGCAGGCTAAACAAGCCAAAGGTGAAAAGTCAGTAAGCAAATTAGCTCCTGCCTCTAGATTCCTGGTCTGTTTGAATTTCTACCCTGATGGCCTTCAGTAATAAACTGTAATCTGGAAGTATAAGCAAAATAACTCAGTGGTTTAAATGAGAATGTTTTCCACAGACTCATATTTAAATGCTTGGTCCCCAGTTGGTGAACTACTTAGGAAGGATTAGGAGGCGTGGCCTTGGTGGTGGAGGTAAGTCACTGGGAATGAGCTTTGAGGTTTCAAAAGCCTACACCAGGCCCAGTCCTGCTTTCTCTCTCAGATCATGAGCTCTTAGCTATTGTGCCAGTGGCAGGCCTGCCCACCTGTCACCATGCTCCCTGCCATAATGGGTCATGGACTTACTCTCTGAAACTGTAAACAAGTCCCCAGTTAAATGCTTTCTTCTATAAAATGCCTTGGTCATAGTGTCTCTTCTCAGCAACAGTAACAGTAGCTAAGACATTCTCCTATTAGCTTTTGGTCATGTTGTCTTATCACTGCAACAGAAATCTTAACTAAGCCTTATTGGTAATTTGGATAACTAAGGTGGGGGAGGGGAACAAGAGGCAGAAAGATTCAGTATGTTAGTGATCATACGCAAGGAGAAAATTAAGATAAAAAGTTATAGAACATGTGAAAAAAAAGTAAACAAATGGATTACTGAACTAGTGATCCTGTTAAATGAAGTTCTGTACTTAACACTAAGGGTCAAATAGAGTCAAATATCCTGGTCTTCTGATGATTAAAGTCCTCTACCCAAATTTTTTCAGTACAGAGGAGCTAAGATGGGTTTTACTTAGTATTTCTTAATCTCTGTGTCTCAGTGACTGGCACTCAGGAAGAATCTGAAGATGGATGGGAAATTATAGAGCATGCATCCAAATCCTACAGCAGCGAAAGTGAAGTAGCACTGACTCTACAATTAGCCAGCAGTCATGGCCACCAGCAAGCCAACAACTGCTGAAACTTATAGAAACTGGGTGGTGTATATTATCTACTTAACAAATTATGGTCCTCCTATGGGGGCACCACATTTTAAATTCATGTCAAAAATCATATTTTCTCACTTAAAAGCAGGGCTTGAGGGAGCCAAGAACCACTGCTTAAAAAGGAAAGTGAGAAACAGATAACCAAGAATGTACCAAATAAGTCCTTAAAGTTCTAATTCTATGAAAATTACTATACCAACCAAATGTCTAGGGCGTTAGTTTGAGTCAACACAAGTACATACTGAAGATCTGTAGTGAAATAGCTATCAAGTTGGCTACAAAGGCAGTACTTACAGCCAAATGTAAAGGGCTTATTGTTGCTCTATTATCTGAATCACTCAACATGTCTGTTCCCGAGGTTTCCATTAACTGAAAAAAGAAGAGACATTAAAAGTTAAAGAGAGACATTTAAAAATGTTAGGAAAGATACTTTAAAATATTTCATAGTAGTTACTTCTCCCATGCCTTACTCCAATCCACTGGAGAGTACAACAATAAGAAAGCCCACAGAACAAGAGAGCCACAGCAGTATAGTACGATGTAAATGCTTGGTCCAGGGAGTGGTACTATTAGGAGGTGTGGCCTTGCTGGAGTAGGTGTGTCACTGTGGGCGCATGGGCTTTGAGACCCCCATCCTAGCTGTCTGGAAGTCAGTCTTTTGCTAGGAACATTCAGACGAAGATGTAGAACTCTCAGCATCTCCTGTACCATGCCTGCCTGGATGCTGTCATGTTCCCACCTTGATGATAATGGACTGAACTTCTGAACCTGTGAGCCAGCCCCAATTGAATGTTGGCCTTATAAAAGTTGCCTTGGTCATGGTGTCTGTTCACAGCAGTAAAATCCTAACTAAGACATAAGAGTTTTATTAACTAGGAGTTTGAGGAAATATTCTCCCATCAGATAAATGCCTTCTCTTACTGAACACACATTCTTGTCACTGTATTGGTCTCAGTGTCTAACTTCAGTTCTAATGAGAACAGAGAAACACACTATCTTGAGTGGTAGTAGTCTATTTTGAATGTTGGGAGAATCGATTGATACTTACAACATCTAAAGGAGTTTCACTTGCAATCTGAAATAAAAGTTAGAAATAGCATTTTACAAAGTTATTTATATATATTAATATATTTTTTTGACATCGTTATTGATATAAGGCTGTTAGTTTGTTTTAAACTCATGCTTTCTTTGCCTCCAGAAAAGACGTCTTTTACATAGATAATTAGACACTACAGTAGGTAACACATTTATATACATAGCCTAAGATTTTATTCTAAAGAACCATAGTAACCTAGGAAATATGGGTTATTTTTATAGTAGCACATTAAATGCTATATTAAATATGTTGACCATCTTCTATACCTTCAATTTTATTTTCTATTGAAAGGAAGCAATGCCTATTATATATCTATAAAGGAAACTGGAACCTTATAGATCTGTCACACAAGACTATATTTTAACTCATTTCTTCCCTTCCAGTTTGGCACAGTAGGGTCCAGGATGATATGTCTATTCCAGGACAAGACCACAGTTGAAATTCAAGCTTCTTTTGCAGAAGTGACTATCCTTTATTAGGAAGAACTGGGAAATGAAAGGACCTTGCAGAGTTCTCTAAACATATGGGAGAAATCTAACTTTTTCAGGGGCTTTTATTTTTCAAGTAAGATATAGTTACATCTTTAAAAGAAATAAGGAAAATATGTATTTGAAAGGATAAAGGCAACCAGACCTAGATGTTGACTATTAGGAGGATCTGGAGGCTGGTGGTACATGAGTGTTGGTCATGTGCTATATGAAGTGGATCCCCAGATCACATAAACTAGCTGTGATGGTGCATGCTTGAATTCAGAAGTGGAGGAACAAAAGTTCAAGGTCATCTTCGGTTATATAGTTTGCTGGAGGCCAGCCTGGTTATGTGTGACTCTCTCAAGAAACACAACATCATTTTAGGAACCTTCTTCAGAGATTTATCTGTTTTTGTTCTTGTTGTTCAATGGTTTGTTTGATTGAGGTAGTGTCTCACAATGTTGTCCTGGACTCAAGCTAGTGTCCTTCCTCAGCCTCGAAATTAGGACTGCAAGGGTACACTGCTGTGCCTGACTCCCCCTCAAAATATTAAATACTAATCTACATCTAAGATGCAGTAAGACAACATCTCACCGCAGCACAGGCTAGCCTAGCCTTTACAATATTTCTGCTTTAGACTCTTAAAGATTAAGCTTATAAACCACACAGGGCTCAGTGACTTAATTTTTTTTGGAAACAAAAACAGAAGAGTTATCTTACTGAAGCAACCATGAATTTAAGAGGTAAATGGAGTCTGAAAATGTTAAAGAAAAAAACTGAATGTTTTCTGGTCATGTAGTCTCCTTTTAGTTATATTACTAAAAACTCACACTAGACCTGTCATAAGAACTGAGGATCTTACCAGTTGAAGACACAGACGGTGACCATATGCAGCTGAGTAATGAACTGCATTGTAGCCTTGCTTGTCCCGGATCCCGGGATTTGCATCATTTCTTAGTAAGTATTCCAGGCACCTATATGCAAAAACAGCAAAATGAAGATTCTAAAATTTAAATACTTTACTATAAAAAACACTGTAGCAATTAAAAAAAAAATCACATGCCAAAATTAAACAGACCTAAAGACTATATAAAACTCAATAAACTTTTTTATACAGTAAAAATAAGCATTTAGAATGGAAGCTGTGGAGCTTTACATTAGACTTTATATCTTTAGTATCAAACATATTTTTATATACTTATTCACCTACATTCATTTGGGACAAGGTACATGTGTATGCAAGTATGTACGTATGTACGTATGTATGTATGTATGCATGCATGCATGCATGTATGTGGCACAAGATCTCTCTCTACACAGTCTGGCTGTCCTGGAACTCTCTATGTAGACTAGGCCAATCTGAACTTATGGGATCCTCCTGCCTTTGCTTCCCACCATGCCTAGCCTTTCCACTTACATTTTAAAAGCCAATGATTAAATACTGGTAATTATTCTCTTATTAATATTTTATACCCATAAAATTTTAAAATACCCATAAAACCACAGTTTTTTGGTTGTTGTTGTTTTGTATTGTTAATTTTGTCAGGCTTTTAACAATAAAAGGGCCCTTTTATATAACTATTTAGGAAGAAGTATAAATGACCACTAGTCTTATACAATAGGGATATTATATATGTCAGATACATTTGCACATCAGATAAGTCTGCTTATGGTAATTACTACCATTTCCTTCCTTCCTTCCTTCCTTCCTTCCTTCCTTCCTTCCTTCCTTCCTTCCTTCCTTCCTTTCCTTCTTTTTTTTTGTTTTTTGAGACAAGGTTTCTCTGTGTAGCCCTGGCTGTCCTGGAACTCACTCTGTAGTCCAGGCTGGCCTCAAACTCAGAAATCCGCCTGCCTTTGCCTCCCAAGCGCTGGGATTATAAAGGTGTGCGCCACCACTGCCTGGTGGTAATTACTACCATTTTCTTAACTTGGTCTAAATCTCTAAAGTCTTAAGTTTGTTTCAAAGTACAAGCTAAATTAACGTATAAAAATTCTATGCAACTATAATACTACTAATGCTTTTTATGTTTGATAAATCAACGTACTAGGCTTCTAACAACATAAAATTCATAAATGCTTTACCAACTGGATTATTATTCAAACTACAGCTGGTATACTGTTTTATACATAAGCATGGTTTCTGATAATTCAACTAGTACTCTGAGACTAAATTGGATTTGCTAAAACTTGGCCCAAAAGGGTCTCTGAGTATTGACTGTCAACTCCACTCCTTCCTATAAGGTAAGATCAGGTCAAGGGTGTGCGTGTGGTTATTTACTTATTCAGATAATAAGGCTCAATATACACTCAAAAGATGGCTAGAATCAGGTTACAGTTTTTGTTTGTTTTTAAGACAGGGTTTTGGAACTCGTTTTGTAGACTAGGCTGGCCTCAAATACAGAGATAGGTCTGCTTTTGTCTTCCAAGTACTGAGATTAAAGGCAAGTACCACCACTGCCTAGTAATATAGTTCTTAATACCTGAGCTCTGTAGTTTTAAAAAATACTTTATTTTCAACTAAGTGTGTCTGTGTGTAGGCATACACACTGTGATGCTAATCATTTTTTTTTTTCCTATAGAGTGAGTTCCAGGACAGCCAGGGCTACACAGAGAAACTCTGAAATAAAAAAAACCACAAACTACAAACCAAAAACAAATACTGTTTTGCAGGAAGAATGAGAAAAGACTACCTGACTTTTCAAGTAAGGACCAGATATTTGGAAGACAGCAACAGCTAGAATTTTGTAATAATAACGAAATATATTTATTTTATAAACTGTGGATTCAGGGATGATAATAATACATAAAGAAGATACACACTTGCAGTAAAACAGTCCCCATACAAAGATGTCAATTTGTAGAAGTAATAATGCTCTTTTGCCCACATGGTACTTACTTGCCGTCTGTGTCTGACGTAGCTGCATAGTGCAGGGGTGTGCAGCCTCTCTCATCGAGGTCATTCACACTTGCTCCTGATCCCACAAGAGCAAACAGGCACTGGTAATTGCAGTTGGCAGCAGCATAGTGCAGTGGAGATCTTTTGTGACCAAATTAACACAAGAAAGGTAAAAGTCAGAAACACACGTTTGTAAACAGACCATAGCTAACCCTTGTTCCAACACGTTTAGTTACACTATATTCCCAAATCAATTCCAACCATTATATTCTGCTGAGAAACATAAAGACTTTCATTTTAATAAAGCTTGCCTTATATTAACAAAAATGTCCGTCCCACAGTCCATGTCTTCAGTAATAAAAGCAAAGAGAAAAAAAAGACGCATAGAAGAGTTATTATTATCAAGTCCACACAGGACTCAACAGTAATACCAGTTTCTGGAGTAGTAACTTAGGCACAGTCGTACAGACTAATTTCCTATTCAGATGAGCTAGTGTTTATTGGTTTAATCTCTGAAAACCGAATAATCACAGCTTATTTCTCTCTAATTACTAAAATTACACAGAATGCTATTAAACATAGGTGATTCTATGATCTCATTAAATAAAAAACAAAAATTATAATAAGTTTAATTCAGAGCTCCTTACAGTGTATTTTTCCTCTCTAATACATTGACTTAGGAAAATGATAGCAAAAACATTATTTTGCCTTATTGGATAATACTATAGAGTTTTTTATTTGTTTGTTTGAGAGAGGGTCTCATGCACTATGCAGCCCTGGCTGGCCTAGACCTTAAACAGATCTTCCTCCCAAATGTGGGAATGTGCCATGATGCATAGCTATTACAGAGATTTTTAAAAATGCAGCTAACCCTGGGAAAAAAAAAGCTTTTAAGCTCATAGTAAGAATATCAAAACCCTCTATGTTATTTGTTGCATGGAATGTGCAAATAAAAACAAATAAAAATTAGCTATGAAATTTCATTCCGTAGGTCTATCCCTCAGCATTGTACAGTCCAGCAGCGCTTAGCTTTCTTCTTTTCGTTTCTTACTTCCTACCACACAAGCCTTTTTCTTTTCCCTTCACGTGAGTACTATCATATACACCAATATATCCCCATACATCTTCTGATTTCCACCTTCCCCAGAACACAGTGTAACACACAGTTCTTACCAGCTGACACACAATGCCTAGACTGTCATCTACATCTTTCAAACAAATGCATTTACTTCTTTTCTGAATGGTTTTAATGTATTTTGTATGTCTAGTCCTGCTATAAGTAGGGATAGTTAATAGAAGCTTCAACTGCTACTACTATAAATGCTAGAAGAGTAAGACTAGACAATGAGATTTTGTCCTTTTAGCTGCTCTTCTGTAGATTGTACTCAGTGGGTCATATGGGTATGAATAAGAAGAGAAGGGGAAAAAAATCACACATATATTTGTAACCTATTTTTTCCTTTTAGTAGTGGGAAGAAGGATCTCTCACAAAAATTGACTTGGAAAAGTTCTAGGTACTCTTGAGTTTTTTGAAGGTACTTTGGTATAATGAAGTTTTAAATTTCCATGCCATTAATTACAGAAAGAGGACGATTATTATTACCAAGAAGAATAGGGATAGAGCTAGAGAGCTGGCTCAGCAGTTAAAAGCACTGGCTGCTCTTCCAGAGGTCCTGGGTTCAATGCACAGCATCCACATGATGAGCTCACAATGATCTGGAACTTGGTTCAAGGGATTTGGTATCCTCTTTTGGCCTCATGAGTACTGTGCACATGTGGTACACAGGCATACAAGTAGAACACATACACAAATAAAACAAATCCTTAAATAATAATTTAAGAAAAGAACAGAGGGAGCCTAGGACTGTAGGGAGAACTCAATGAAAAGACTGGGATTGAGACTGGGTTACTGACTTCAGCTGGCTGGTGTACAGGCGTGTGCTCTTTTTCTGTTCCTTTCAGCAGTGCTAGGGAACAAACCCATCCCTGTGCACTTGAGGAAGATAAACCATATACCAGGCCCTACTTCAGAGTTTTAAGTAATCATGATTACAACTCAAAAGATGCTGTGTAACACATAAAGTTAAGTTTCAGAAGTCAGTTAAAGGTCAAGCAAGCCATTAAATAAGCAAATTTAATCTTGCTCTACAGGAGCTAAGTCACAGATTACCTTCCAAATTTATCCTTTTTGTTGAAGTCTGCACCAGTATTCAGCAGAAGGTTTAGGCACTCCAAATTTCTAGTCGGGGGGGAAAAAGAGTTTGAAAGTATAATTGCCAGTGATTTTTATGATAAAAATGGTAGGCTTAATGAAGCATAAATGCATATTTAAAATGAGGATTACTTCCCACTATATTTAGCTTTTAAAAAGTGATTTACATAAATACTGGCACATAAGAAATAAACAAATGAATTATATTATTGTAGAAAAGATCATATTTTTAAGAGATCCTAAGAGATTTTTTTTTATAGTGGTTTAACCTGATGCTGCTTATATTCCAATGCTAATTTGAGCTCCCAAAACTGGTTGCTTCAGATAAGAGAGAGTTCATACATAGATGCTAGCTAAGTGACCTTGCCCCCAGTTAATTGTGAATGGCAAATAAAGATGCCAACAGCTAACAGCTGGGCAGAGAAGACATGGGTGGGGTTTAAGCTTCACAAGCTTGCAGGAGAGGAGGATGAGGAAGAGGAAGAAAGCTTAGGAGGGAGCAAGGAGAAGCTGTCATGGGTTAGAGAGTAAAGAAATTTACTCCCCAACCCCCACCATGGGCTGGCCAATTGGAGTTAAGAGCAGCCCAGATTGAGTGCAGTAAATAGAAAGTAACAACTTGGGGTTACTGACAGGAAAGTACACTCTAACAGCATGGAGGGTAGGGTAGGCAGCTGCCCAGCTATTGTGCTGTTTAGGGATTGTTGTAAATATAAAGGCTGTGTGTGTTTTTTATCTGGGAATTCAATAACCAAAGGCAGGGTAGAAACTCCGGACTCGAGATTTAAATAATTTTCTACCAATACTTATATTTAAATGTCTTAAATTTAGGGGTTTTAAAACAATAAATTAAAAAGAATTAAAAACAAACAACAGACAATCCTGTACCTTTGAAATGCACATAATAGTGGCAAGTCAATTTCTCCCACTGTCTCCTATGCTATCATTATTGTTCAAACTGAACCTTAGTTAAAATTATAGGACATTCTTATATGCTTGTTATAGATTTTTATACACCCAACATCAACTTTGTATATTATAATGAAAAGCATGCCTGTTGACTTCCCTTATAGACAAGTTACATACAAATTAGGTTTTAACTGAAATGTCTATCCTCTGGTGACCTTAGAAAAATAAAGAAGTGATTCATATATGTTCAATTCATCTCCGTAATTTGGACTTGGTGGCATTCTTGGCTCAGCACAAATCTAACTTATGAGAAGCATTACGGTAACAGAGTGCTGTCAGCGACTGATGAGCTCCCCAAGAGTACTTCTTAGAACTTAAGTGCAAACAAGGAAAGCACTGCATGCTTATAATTCCAGCACTTCAGAGGCAGGGGCTGGAGGGCCGAGTGATTCAGCATCCTTGGCTACAAAGCAAAACTCTGCCTCAAAAATCTAAGGGGGCCATGCTTGGGGAACTAAAATAATTTAAATAAAATTTAGTCTAAAATGTTCTAATCACAACATTTCTTCTTCTGAGCCAACACATAACTGCAACATCAATTTTCTCTCTGATGATATTATAGTATTATTCAGAATATTCATAATATTTTTGATGTTCTCATCATTTCACGAACATTTTTATTTGTTTAGAAATTACTTTTTCATATAAAAAGTAGTGTTTCCTTTTGTAGGCTTGTTCTTTCCTGCTTAATACTTATGATTTAGTTGAAAGAAGACAAATAACAAAATGAAACAAACAAACAAACAAACAAACAAAAACAACTTTTGCTGCCTTGGACTGTCTTTTGTTAATATCCAGCCATGGTTCATTCAGTTTCCATTTTGTGGCAACTCAAAACTAATAAAAAGGAACAAAGAGACAGCCTCCGTGACTTCCCTCTCTCTGTGACCTACCTCCCCCCCCCCCCGACCCAGACAATCTTAAGACATTAAATGTATACTCTAATGACTTCCATAATTCCCCCCTGCACTTTTTAAAAGAAATGAAAATACTATTAACATACCCTCCAGCTGCAGCTGCATGTAGACAGGTTCTGCCAAAATCATCTGGGGTATCTATCTCAAATCCTGTAAAAATGAATGTATATCTTTTCTCTTATATAATATTATAGATGTATTACTTTGCATTAAGATAGTATATCAAGAAGTATCACATTGCTCTTTTCAACCCTAAACAAACATATATTCTTAACGTACAAAATGAATAAAGAAAAATACACTAGTAATGCATAACATTACCAAAAAAACCAAAAAACAAAAACCTAAAAACAACAACCCTGTAGTGCTTGTCTGCAGAGTTCTGCCAGGAGTGACAGTTCCCATCTCACACCTGCAGTCTCATCGTCCCAGCTACACCGAAGACTACAGCTGGAGGAGACTCAAGTCTTGGCAAGCCTTGGTAACTGGTATAAAACCTGTGTAAGCAGGCAGGCAGGCAGGCAGGCAGGCAGGCAGGCAGGCAGGAGAACAAAACCATTCTATTTCTAAAAGGCTTAGGGTGCAATGGGAATAATAGTCAACAAGAAAAAGAACCTTTTATTCATGAACATTTTTATTTGTTTAGGAATTACTTTTTCATATAAAAAATAATGTTTCCTTTTATAGGCTATGAAGTATTGGTAACAGACACAAATATGACCCTTCAAGAACTGAAAGTGAAAAAGGCCAGCCATAAAGATTTTGTTAGATGATTCTTTTAAAAAACTGTATTATTAGGTGGCTGATACACCACACTATGCTAATGGTGCTTCTTTTATAGGGATTAAATATACTTCAGAATGGATGTTATTTTGGTTATATAAGCACATTAAATAAGTAAATTTATAAGTGTATCGTATACAGATATCTCAAAACAGCACGTTAGCCAGGCATAATGGTAAACACTGTCATCTGAGCACTTGGGAAGCAGAAAGAGGAGAACTGCAAGTTGAAGGTTAGCTTCGGCTCTACAACTCTCCACTCATCACCCCTCCCTTCTAAAAAGAGGACATGTGTTTGGTTTGATTTGGCTATTATTAATACTGGGGAGCACTTTTAGCATTCTTTTTCATGCTAAGTGGGGATGAAGAGCTTTATATCAACACCTGTTGAAACTCAAAAAAAAAAAAAAACCCACAACAATGAATTTACATATAAAATATCTCACAAATTAACAAAAACAACTTCTTCCTAAACCTCAGAAGAGTGTGCGTCTCATTCTACTATATTTTTATTGAAACCTCATTATTTTATTTCAGTAAACATGGATGATAATATTAAACTTTCTTATATACTGAGAAATAGAAAATAATTTAAAATTAATTAAATCTTTTACAGTCAGCAATTCAATGCACTTAATAAGGATCATAGGTTGTTGCATTAATACTAACAAAAATCCATACCAACTAGTTATAGTACTTAAAACTAAGTACTGGTAATGAATTAATAATTTCATGAGCCTGTAAGATGTTCATATTATGACTTTTAATGCTCAAAATGAAGACCCAAAGGAATGAAACATGCAGGTACAGTGTTTTGCTTCTAGGACTAGGTGAACAGGACAAGGAGAGAAGACTGTCATCACTGGGTAAAAGCTGCTCTATGGACACTCCACGCCCCATGAACCAATCAACAAAGGGAATCAGTAAAGCACTGCTCAGAGCTGACAAGGTAACTGTGACAACAGCAGAGAGGGAGGGAGGGAGGGAGGGAGG